>NC_091956.1:70769895-70832395 GCF_031021105.1 Erythrolamprus reginae | reverse complement strand
AAACTGTTCTTCGGTCTCATCATACAGATTTTGAGATTATCTCCATAATAAGACAATTCAACAACGGTGTAACCAATGGCTTCTGGAATAGCCAGGATGAAGGAAAGAATCCAAATACAAAAAATTTCAATGGCAGTAATCAAGGGGACGCCAATCCCCTGAACACGACTCCAGGAAGCAACTGCTCGGTACCTAGAATAAAGGAGGGGAAAATTACATTGTCAGCTTCAGGGTTTTTTTTAAATAAAAGTTAAAATTTACAAGACAGGTATAACACAACAAGCAAATTTCAAGATCCTTCAAAATATGAGGCCATATTTCAAAAATTGGTGAAAATACATGGTTGAAAAAGTAGTGACGAACGATCATGGGATTTCCAAATTCAAACTGATAAAGTGGCTCACAACAGACCAGAGTTACTGTTGTGGTTAGCTCTGGCCCAGCTCCTGCCCCAAGAATGTGCAGGTGGATGTGGGGGAAACATCCACATGCCGCAGGCCGGTTTTGCTCCCGATGGAATCTGCCGACGAAGTCTCCTCTGCCCAAGGAAGTGTGAGTGACAGGGAAGAGGGGAGTTTTGCAGACAGCCCAGGAGGAGATCAGTCATCTGTATCATCCCTGGATTCTGAACAAGAATTAATGACACATCCACGCATGCGTAGAGTGATGCATAGGAGACAACAACTGAAGGATTATTAAAAGAGAAAATGAGGCCACCTGTGGTTGGGTGGGCTGCTGTAATTAGTGCTACAGATAAAAGTGCAGCCTGGTGTTTTAGCCTTATGGCAGTTTATCTGATTCATTGTTTCATCAAGATCGTGGTTTTTGCTCTTCAGGATTGTGTGTGTGGACTCTCTGGACTTTAGAATTGGACTCAATTTCCCAGTTATTGGGTGAGCAATTGGATTGCATTTAACCTGTGACTTGTGTGTACCAGAAAGTCCCTTTGACATTTAAAAAGGGAGCTGTTTCTGTTTTTCTGTTTATAAAAACTTTTGGGTTTTCCCTTTATCGTGTGGTGTGTGTCTTCCTGGATTAATTACCCTGTAATTACAGGCGGTTGAAACAGGCCGGCAGAACAGTTACTGTGGTTGAAAAGAAGGAAATCTAAATAATTGATGTGGGAATATTAGGAGAAAGTAGAAAAGAGAACAGAGAATTGGAGATCATAAAGTATCCGATCTGAAAATTAAAGCTGACATAAACCAGCCCTGGTGATCCCAGAAGTTACCAGTACACTGGGTGCTGTACCATAAAATCTTGAAGAACAATTAGAAAATATATGCATTGACAAAATTTGCATCTGTAAATTGTAAAAGGCCACACTGATTGAATCCATATTGTCCACAGTATGATATCCTAGGTTTCTGGGAAGAACTTGATGCATATGAAGGCCAACACTAATCAAGAAATGGCAGCTGTGATTTTATATTGTCAAATGTATATAATAATAAAAACCTGGAGACAGCAGAATAGAAGGGAAACAACTGGAGAAAATAACAAAATACAAAGACCTGAAAATAGAGATAGAATATCTGTGACAAAAAAGGATCAATAATAATAAACAGCTTGATAAATTGATAAGACAAAATAGGATACTGCAATGCCTAGAGAGAGCAGAAGGCAAGAGAAAAAACCACAAAATATAAAGACCACAAATCGAAGTAGAATGACTGTGGCAAAAGAAAGCAAAGCTACTTGCAAATAATAATAGGTCCAATAATAGGTCCAATCCCAGACAACTGGAGCACCACGTGAACACCAGCAACATTGACAAAATTATCTATTTGCCTAAGGCAGCTTTACTTAGAACAGCTTATATCCTCCGACGATACCTTTAACACCATCAAACATATACATCCAGGTCCTTAGAAAGCACTCAATAAGTGGATAAAAATGCCAAAGCCAACCTGAACATCTTGCTGATTGTGCAACAGATCATAATATTCTTAGAAACCTTCCTTAACACTTTTGAGGTTCTTGGTTTATGCTTGAATTATTACATTTCCACCAGCTTTAGATTGTGAATTACCCTCACCTAATAAATCCCTAAATTGGTTTCTGATCATCATTCATCAACACAAGACCCTTTCAAAATATGCACACCATTTCAAAGACAGACATTCTAGTTATAGATATTCTTTCTTGGCCCTGCCCCTGGAAGAACAAGAGAGGGCAATATTCTTGTAGCCAGTGCCACCCTTCTCATTAATGGCCTCCATCCATAAAGGTTTTGACTGATGATGTCAATGAAATCACTGATATGGATATGGCTAAAACTATAGACTCTCTGACGTTCTTGAATTGTGTCAAGCTATGCTGGCTGGAGAACTCTGGGAGTTGAAGTCTGTGAGTCCTAAAGTTACCATGTTTGAGGACCCCTGCTTTAGACATACAAAGTCTAGGGCTGTGATGGCGAACCTATGGCATATCTGCCACAGGTGGTACGTGGAGCCATATCTACCAGCATGCGATAAGGGGGGGGGATATTTGGACTTCAACTCCCAGAATTCCCCAGCCAGTGAATGCTGGCTGGGGAATTCTGGGAGTTGAAGTCCAGATATCTTCAAGTTGCCAAGGTTGGGAAACACTGGTCTAGGGTATCCATTCAAACCACTAATTCTTCTCATGGAAAACATGAGCCAGTTGAAGAGTCATTGATTTTTAAAGAGGTGAAAACTATTTGAAGTAAGGTGGACCTTCAATTTTCTCCAAACAATAGTAATTTGGGACCCTAGGGGATTTGAGATGCCCGAGATATGATATGATAAACATTGTATCAGAAAATATCATGGCCATTTCTATTAAAAAACATTTTGGGGTCTTTCAGCTAATCAATGAAGTATTGTTATACCGAATAAAATAATATAGTGAAATACAAAACAGGATGAGAGGCTAAATTTGAAAATTAAGTTATGTATTTAAATAAAATTTTAACACTCCGGGTCAGTTATGAACTTTCTTGATAATTTTTCATATATATGAAAAATGTTCAAAGAAGGGAATAATATATTTCTTACCTGTCCACACTTAGGGCGCAAAGATTAAGAACAGTGACTCCCACAGATGCCTTCTGAACAAAAGGAACGAAAGGGCAAATGAATTGTCCAAATTGTGAGCTCGGAAAGGCATCTGGAAAATGAAGCTAATAGGAAAAAGAAAAAGAGACAGTTAAAATGTACATCTTGAAAATATCAGCAGGCCATGGAACCAAGGAAGGTTCAAGTTGTCTGCAGTATTCTTTGTACATTACTCCCATTGCTATACATTACTATTATACAAATCTATTACTATTACTATTATCAATACATTACTATTATCAGTAGTTGTGTGTAGAATGATTGACAGAATGAAGTATTTGTACATATTTTAGAAAGTGCACGTTTATTTTCTGTTCTGTCTGGGTCACTCCGGAAGCTATGACCAACCCAAAAAGATAAGCCAGACACACCGGTAAAATGCAAATGCAGTTTATAAAGTTCAAGAGAAACAAAGCTAACAGAAAATGTCCTTACAAAGCAGGAAAACACTGGAAATCCAAATATATACACGAAGGCAATTGTCCATGCAGCAATACAGGATTCTTGCTGCCAAGACGAGGCTGTAGATAGCAGACATACACCTCCCACGGGTCTTCCAGACTGCTGGGCCACAAGCCAGGAACAGAGACGCCGAGAAATAATGCAGGTTACCGCAACTCCAAACTGATAACACTCCACATGGCTTCAAGAGCTTGCCTGCCTTATAAACCCTTCCCTGCTAATGAGGACCACACCCAAGCCCTGCTGTTCCTAATTCAATGCTGATAATATTTCTTAAATTGCTCCTTCCTTTGATCTAAACGTCTCTGTCTCATGTCAATGACAGCTTGTGCCTCGTCACCTAATGACTCCAAGCTATTGGCTGGGGAGAGCCTCCCCCCCCCCCCGTGGTTCTCATGCTGTTCTTCCTCATCACATTCCTGACTGTACTCTCCCCCGTCCGACTGCTCAGCCCCCTCCTCTTCGCTGTCATCCTCCTCCGGGCATGGAGCCAGCAGAGATGCAGCTGGTCCCTGATCAGCCTCAGGCTGAACCATAACATTTTCTAAAAACACAAAAAAAATATGCAATGGATTTTAAGCAATGTAGCATTACTTACCAATAAACATTCTGACAAGGTTTAGATCAGTGCCTCCCAACCTTGGCAACTTGAAGATATCTGGACTTCAACTCCCAGAATTCCCCAGCCAGCATTCACTAGCTGGGGAATTCTGGGAGTTGAAGTCCAAATATCTTCAAGTTGCCAAGGTTGGGAAACACTGGTTTAGATGACAATTCTGCTCAAACCATGAATCTATCAATTCTACTCCAAAGTTTCATACAGTCATCTCCTATACTTTGTTTCCTTTAAGTTTCCTCCCTCGGTATTTACCAATTTAAATAGCTTGTGATACTGAGCAGAAAATACACCCTAATCTTAAATGGCAGGCAGGCAGGAAGGACCTAACTCCTTTCTAAAATTCATAGATCAGCTGAAAAGCGTCACCCAAAAATTCAGCACATGGGCTTGGTTAAGGCATTTAAGCCCTTCCATAAATCATGATGTCAGTATAAATACCAATCAGAGGGTTAAAAATTCCCACTGGGAAGGAAAAGTGTTACATTGCTTATCAGAAGCAGCTAATACATTATGTCCAACAAACTGACAAAGCAGTTGGACATACTTCTACCAACTTTTACCAATAAACTGCAGTCATTGAATACTAAAGTGAAACCAGGCCTTTCTGGTTCTACAAAGAAAGGAAAGTCCCGAACAAGTACATATTTTTTCCAAAATATGCTAGAATTTACATACATATTGCTTTTTTCATCCCAATTTTTTGTTCAGTGGGCTGATGTCAGGGAATCCGTGTATATAAATATTTTGTTAAACAAGCTTTTAGGACAGGGTAGCAACCTACAGTACATCCTTCTCTTTCTTTTCTTACATAGAAACATAGAAGACTGACGCCAGAAAAAGACCTCATGGTCCATCTAGTCTGCCCTTATACTATTTCCTGTATTTTATCTTACAATGGATATATGTTTATCCCAGGCGTGTTTAAATTCAGTTACTGTGGATTTACCAACCACATCTTACAATATTTTGTTGATGAAATTTAACAAAGTTCAATCCAATCTTCTTTAATAGATATACCGTTAAATAATACATATATCATTATAAAAGTTTTGAAACTATGTTTCTCAAATCAAATTTGCTGAATAATGCCTTGCATAGTACAATTGGAAACCAGAAACTTTCAAATGTTTTAAAACTTGCTTCTGGAATTCAGGAAAACTGACCCAAAAGCTACAATTTAGTGAGCCCTCCCACCCTATAACCTTGTTTTTTTTTTAATTATGTCAACCAAGACACAAATGCTGAGAAATTTCACTTGGATGAATTCTCTAAAAGTGACTTATTGTTTGCACATGAATCTCAGAAAACCTTCATGTAAGAAAACCAGAGAAAATTCTTACTGTAAGTATTAATTTTAATTTAAGTTAATGCAAATACAGTATTATTTTACTTACACACATGACACTGAATTGTAGTAGTTTGACCCTACGAAACAGCATATAGTTTAATACTGTAATTTATTTGATAAATAAAGGTTATGAGAAAAAATGTCTTCGCAATAAGCTTGAACCCAGTCAAAATGTTTTAAATTAACAGAATTTTAAAAGTCATATTTAAAAATCCATATTTTAAAGACTAATTGAAGATCAAATAAAACTTCTATAAATTATATAATTACAGATTAAGCAAATAAAAATAGCCTGACACAGTTACTTTAAACGTTTATCTCCTTTCTGTATCAAAATAAAGTATCAAAAGTTTGATCTAATTACCAAAACTTATGTTCAGTAAGCATGCAATCAGCAAATTGAACACAACCTTCTAAGAATACACACACACGCACACACTTTTTAAAAAGAAGTTAAATCAGCACTGTAAGGAATGAATATTTATAGGTTTCTGCAAGGCATCATCTTGAACAAAAAATAAATAAAATTGCGTAGAAAAAATGAACTCTTAGGGGAAAAATAAGCTTCAAAGGAATTGTAATAGGAACACATCAATCCAGACTATATCATTCTGTCACCTTTAATATAGTACTACATTTTGTTCTATATTATTATTATTATTATTATTATTATTATTATTATTATTATTATTTATTGGATTTGTATGCCGCCCCTCTCCGCAGACTCGGGGCGGCTAACAACAATGATAAAAAACAACATGTAACAATCCAATTTAATAAAACAACTAAAAACCCTTATTATAAAAACCAAACATACACACAAACATACCATACATAACTTGTAATGGCCTAGGGGAAGGAATATCCTAACTCCCCCATGCCAGGCGACAAAGGTGGGTCTTGAGTAATTTGCGAAAGACAAGGAGGGTGGGGGCCGTTCTAATCTCTGGGGGGAGTTGATTCCAGAGCGCCGGGGTCGCCAGAGAAGGCTCTTCCCCTGGGGCCCGCCAAACGACATTGTTTGGTCGACGGGACCCGGAGAAGGCCAACTCTGTGGGACCTTATCGGCGGCTGGGATTCGTGCAGTAGAAGGCGGTTCCAGATGTATTCTGGTCCATTGCCATGTAGGGCTTTAAAGGTCATGACCAACACTTTGAATTGTGACCGGAAACCGATCGGCAGCCAGTGCAGGCCGCGGATTGTTGCAGAAACGTGGGCAAATCTAGGAAGCCCCACGATGGCTCTCGCGGCCGCATTCTGCACAATCTGAAGTTTCCGAACACTTTTCAAAGGTAGCCCAATGTAGAGAGCGTTGCAGTAATCGAACCTCGAGGTGATGACGGCATGAGTGACTGTGAGCAATGACTCCCTGTCCAAATAGGGCCGCAACTGGTGCACCAGGCGAACCTGGGCAAATGCCCTCCTCGCCACAGCCGAAAGATGATGTAAATGCGATAAATAAAATATGCCCTAGTATTTAATTTCTTGGAATCTCAGCTTTCTTTCTTTTTTTCTGCATGGTTTTGGAACTGGCTGTGACTGATCTGGAAAAAAGATCTTTGAGTTATTATGGACTCTATTTATTGAAAATACCACCCCTTGTGCAATTATGTAAAAAAGCAAAATTTATTTTGTAGGAGACAAATTTCATCAGGAAGTGAATTGAGAACTGCTAATATAACACTGTTTAAGTACAAGACTATAAGGAGATCATATTCAGAGTATTGCGTATAGTTCCAATTACTGAATTTTAAGAAGGGTAGTACCAAGCTAAGAAAGATAAAAAAAAGACTGTTCATAGAATGATACAACCAACATGATTAGGAGGTAGAAGCTTCTTTTAAAAAAATGATTGAAGCTGATTATAAACAACATAACAAGTCACAAAATGATTTATCGGAACATCTGTAAACATTACCATGCGTCAGTAATGAAAAATTGCAGGAAATATAACATTAAAAACGTAGTTGAGAATAAGTGGGTTAAAATATTGTGGGATATTTTAACCAAGTTTTGTTTAAAAGCAATCAAGTTTTATGTTTGTTTAATAATAATCAAGTTTTGTTTAATAACATGCTAAATAACAGTGTCAAGATCTAAAAAACAAAACTGAAAGATTATGGAATAAATCAACATTGGTTATCAGCACCTGAGTGCCAAATTAAAAAAATTAGTTTAATTTATTAGATTTGTATGCCCCTGATCTGGGACAACAGTTAGAAAATCTGTGCATTGTCAAAATTTACATCAGTCAATTACAAAAAACCTGCACTGCTTGGATCTACAAATATATTATGCTGGAATGTTTTCTAGATTCTTGGGAAGAACTTGATGGATATGAGGAACAATGTCAGCTAGAGAACAGGCAGCTGTGATTTCACAGATAACAGATAACATCTGTCTATACCAGGTTGTTGGGAAGGACTTATAGCTGAACAAAAATGCCAAATCCAGTCTAACTATCTGGCTGACAGCAGATGCGAACACAATAATGTGTCTTCGGAGAGGGGCGGCATACAAATCCAAAAAATAAATAAATAAACAAACAAACAAACAAACAAATAATAGTCATAATTAATTTTAAATGCCACTTAACTGCCAGTGACTCAAATACATTCAGTTGGCCACTGAGCGCTGAAAATGCTATATCACATAGGTTTATGGGTTCATGCAGCAGGAATCTCCTTCTGATCTACGTTCACATACCCACACATTTCTAACAAATGTTTTTTTTGAAAACATTCAGGATAGTTTTTACATATGGACCCATTCCTTGTCTTTCAATCAGGAAAAGTGATCTAAAATTTGCGCTAATGGAATAGAAAAGACTCCTATGAGTTGATAGGAACCATGTGGATAGAAGTTTGGCTCAAGACATATATACATCTAAATGTATTTCCAAAGAAAGCTGAAAGTTTGTATTTATGCCAAAACTTCGGTCAGCTAGAGTTCAATTTACTTTCAAAGAATGCTAAAAAAAAAAACTTATAGTGTAGGTAAATCTACTGGATTAAGAAAAGAAATGGATATTGAAAAGTAGTATATAGAAAGAAAGGCAAGTGTACGTCAATATCAAATATTAATTGAGGCATAAATGTTCACAAAGATTGAATGATCTCCAAAGGAATCATTTATGTCATTGGGTGGAATCCCCCAGCAGTGCAAGTTCATGAAGAAAAACAGAGGGATGTCCAACCTCTGCATAAACACATCCAACAAAAAGTATATCACCACCTCATTTACATGTGGTTCATTTTTTTATAACTTAATTGTAAATTGCTTTTAATTACGGTAAATAACGTTATTCCATGTCCTGCACCCTGGCCTAATTGAAATGGGGTCTTGACCTTGTGTGTGGCATCCTTTCAGCTACCTGAAGAAATGTAATATGCTTCTTCTATATACTATAACTTGGGTGTCCTCCTCGATCCACAGCTCACATTAGAGAAACATCTTTCAGCTGTGGCGAGGGAGGCGTTTGCCCAGGTTCTCCTGGTGCACCAATTGCGGCCCTATCTGGACTGGGAGTCACTGCTCACAGTCACTCATGCCCTCATCACCTCGAGGTTCGACTACTGTAACGCTCTCTACATGGGGCTACCTTTGAAAAGTGTTCGGAAACTTCAGATCGTGCAGAACGCAGCTGCGAGAGCAATCATGGGCTTTCCTAAATATACCCATGTTACACCAACACTCCGCAGTCTGCACTGGTTGCCGATCAGTTTCCGGTCACAATTCAAAGTGTTGGTTATGACCTATAAAGCCCTTCATGGCATCGGACCGGAATATCTCTGGGACCGCCTTCTGCCGCACGAATCCCAGCGACCAGTTAGGTCCCACAGAGTTGGCCTTCTCCGGGTCCCGTTGACAAAACAATATCGATTGGCGGGACCTAGGGGAAAAGCCTTCTCTGTGGCAACCCCGACCCTCTGGAACCAGCTCCCCCCAGAGATCAGAATTGCCCCCACCCTCCTCGCCTTTCGTAAGCTCCTTAAAACCCACCTCTGTCGTCAGGCATGGGGGAACTGAGATATCCTTTCCCTCTAGGCCTATACAATTTATACATGGTATGTTTGTGTGTGTGCTTGTTTGGTTTTTAATAAGGGTTTTTAGTTATTTTAAATATTAGATTTGTTATATGCTGTTTTTATTATTGTTGTTAGCTGCCCTGAGTCTACGGAGAGGGGTGGCATACAAATCAAATCAATCAATCAATCAATCAATAAATAGTAACCAATCCCAATCATCCCCAGTGCCTTTCTTGGCATCTCTTCCAATTCCTCGTATACTTTATTCATGATGTGATAATCTATTATTCCAACATTTTATTTTACTAGGCTATAACTCATACAAGAAAGTAAAGGATACTATTGTTTCAACTAGTTTTAATGAGTTTGCTTGAACATTCACAGAAAACTATTAACAATAGAAGCAGTTGGACAATGGGACAAAAAAATTAACAGAATGATGTTAATTGATGATGAAATCATCTGCAGGCCTTCAAGCAAAAGTTATATAGTTTAGCTTTCAATTCCTGAATTGGGCAACAGATAGAGTTACAAGCCTCTTCCAGCTCTGAGTCAATGTCTGAAGGGCAAGAAGAATATGATAAAATGTCTATGAATTTACTGGAACAATTGCTAGATTAAGAGATATGAAAGACGTATTCTTGGTTTAGGAAAAGAAGCCATTGCCTTAATTAATCCACAATACTACCCTAAAAAGTACTGCATATCTTATTTCTTAGTTGCAATACATAAACAGAACCGGGCAGAGAAATATTATATAAAGCAACAACATACATCAAGATAAGGCAATATAATTAGGTTTTACTTTTTGTCTCTGAACAAATCTCGGCAACCAAATAAAAAGAAAGAAAAGAACTACTCAAAATTAAAACTAAAAGAGATTAATAGAACACATATTATCCAAGTAATACTTTAGTTCAGCCTTTTTAATGCTAATTGGAAACTTATTAAACGTATTAATCAGCCTTCTAATCAGAATATAAAGAAATTATTCCCATAATCCACTAAAGAAATCACCAAACTAATAATTGTTTTTGAAACAATTTCTTTATTATATAGTTTAATGAAGGTTTAGGAAACTTCTTCTCTTAGTAGATATCACAGAAGCCTTTCCCTTCTTTCAAAATGACCCATTTTTAATAAATTCCATCTTCACAATGAGATTTTAGACTATTTCCTTCAACATCCATAAAGCCTGTAATCAAAAAATATGCATGCCCAATCAGCGGACTGCAGTTAGACGTTTTCTCCTTCCCATACTGAGTAAAACCCAGAGGACTGCAATAGGAACCATGTTCTCTAAAGAAAACAATCTACTTTGCTGAATCTACAAAACCTCATGCGAACAAATGAAACTATAGAACGTTCATAAAACCAGTCTTGGGTTTTAGAAGATCTGGAGAAATAGCCATTACCCTGTTTCCCTGAAAATAAGACAACGTCTTATATTAATTTTTGCTCCCAAAGATGTGCAACGTCTTATTTTCAGGGGATGTCTTATTTTTTTTCAATGAAGAAGAATTCCCATATATGGCTGAACAACAAAAAAAGAACATTTATTATATACTGTACAGTAGTTGTCATCACAAACCAGCACAACCAGACAACTGTGAATCCTATCAAGAATTTCTTACTACTACCGTACCATTATTTCCATGTGCAACAATTACACGTTCTTCAAATATATGTTATATATGTTCTGTTCGGGAATGCTGCGAAACGAAATGTCTCCTACGTCTTACTTTCGGGGGATGCCTTATATTAGGCGATTCTACAAAACCTCTCCTATGTCTTACTTTCGGGGGGTGACTTATTTTTGGGAAAACAGGGTAAGTTCCTAAACTATAACGTCCAAGAAATGGCAGAAAGAAATGGAAAAACTGAGATCAAGTTTACAATTTTATCTAGTAATACAAAATGACTTAAACACTTCCCAGCACTTCAAGTCATTTTCAGTTAGTTTCAGACTTGGACATGAACACATCATAAATCAGAACTACAACATGCCAGTTCTGATAACTTGGAAATGTTATTTTGAAACAAAGATTACCCTCTTCTTTATACAAAATAGGCAGACTCACCATAGTTAAATAGTTAACAGTTTAATTGGCCACACATATGAAAAAGGCTATGAAATGAATATTAGAAATTGAATGTGATTATAATTATTTATTAATTAGATATTCTTTGCTCAAAAAGGAAAAATAAATGGAAACCACGAAACTTTGTACTGTATGAAAATTAGTATACACTATTTACAGTGTGTTTAAAATAAATATATTTGGAAGATTCTGAAGGGTGAAGTTTATTATTTTAATGTATCAATTTTCATACAATCTATTTTTTGCAAAGTAGATATGTGTTTTAAACAAAAGCAATGTTAAAAATATCATTAATTATTCTGTATCACATAAGTATTAAAGATACTTCTGTGGTAACAAACTTTTTACAATAAGCAAGGATGTTACATTCTACATTAAACCAATGAATGTGTTAATATACATATCTTTTATTCATTAAAAAACATTTGTGAGAACTGTTGATTTGACATGTCCATGATAAAAGAGAGTCGAATCCTTTCCTTCTCCATGTGATTCTGATTCAATTTAGAATTATATAAATAAAAAAGTCTTTCAATATTGATCTCATCTCTAAAATTTGGTCAGGGGCTAAATTTCCCATTTTAGAAAGTTTATTACTGTATACAGTACTATTTTTCTACAGGAGAAAGTATTTCTCTCTTGTATTCCCCTGTCTTGTGATATTATTTCCAGATCTGATGTGTGGTGTTTAGCATATCTGCTTTTTAAATAGCAACATTTTATTATCCTACGCTAGATTTCCATATTGAGTATATTTATACAGTCACAAATACATTTAGTTTTTATTTCATCCCTAAATCATAAAATTTTTAAAGATTCAAACAAAAGAAATAATAAAGAATTATGATGAGCTTTAGTTCGTTAAGTAACAAATTATATACTGTATAATCCTAAAAAAATTACAAAATTACAAATACCAGTAATTGTCCTTCCCAAATTGTTTCATACTAGATGTCACTAAGCATTTAGACAGGGATACATATGACTCTAAAAGGCAACAAGTACAAAGCCCAAACTCAACTATTATTGTTGTGAAATAGATCTTAGTTTAAGGTTCTGCAACTTTGGAGTTTCCTTAGACTGGAAAATGCTATCAGCAAATGATATATAGGATGTTTTTTCTTTTTTTCTTCTTCTCTTCTTCCCAGTCCCAAAGCCCAAGAAACAATCATATCAGTTGCAACTATGCTTTACTGTACACCTAACTCTTCAATTGCATAGAAAAAAGAGAAAGAAAGAAACAAACAAAAGACAGAAAGGAGGGAGGGAGGGAGGGAAGGGAAGGTAAGGGAAAGAAAGGAAAGGAAAGGCCAACTACTGCTTTCTCTTCTGTCCTAGAGAATTAAAAAACAGAAAGCTAAGAGTCTGTGTGCCAGAAGAAAAAATATGGGATGTTTTCTAGTAAATAAAGGTGGGAAACTTAAAAATGAAAAAAAAAATCCCAACAACCTTTTCCAACCTTATAGCATAATTGTAAAGATGTTCCCTCATTATATTAAGTTCTGATGTATAGAAGACTGATGGCAGAAAAAGACCTCATGGCCCATCTAATCTGCCCTTATACTATTTCCTGTATTTTATCTTACAATGGATATATGTTTATCCCAGGCATGTTTAAATTCAGTTACTGTGGATTTACCAACTACGTCTGCTGGAAGTTTGTTCCAAGGATCTACTACTCTTTCTGTTATGTGAAATAATATTTTCTCACGTTGCTTTTGATCTTTCCCCCAACTAACCTCAGATTGTGTCCCCTTGTTCTTGTGTTCACTTTCCTATTAAAAACACTTCCCTCCTGAACCTTATTTAACCCTTTAACATATTTAAATGTTTCGATCATGTCCCCCCTTTTCCTTCTGTCCTCCAGACTATACAGATTGAGTTCATTAAGTCTTTCCTGATACGTTTTATGCTTAAGACCTTCCACCATTCTTGTAGCCCGTCTTTGGACCCGTTCAATTTTGTCAATATCTTTTTGTAGGTGAGGTCTCCAGAACTGAACACAGTATTCCAAATGTGGTCTCACCAGCGCTCTATATAAGGGGATCACAATCTCCCTCTTCCTGCTTGTTATACCTCTAGCTATGCAGCCAAGCATCCTACTTGCTTTTCCTACTGCCCGACCACACTGCTCACCCATTTTGAGACTGTCAGAAATCACTACCCCTAAATCCTTCTCTTCTGAGGTTTTTGCTAACACAGAACTGCCAATGCAATACTCAGATTGAGGATTCCTTTTCCCCAAGTGCATTATTTTACATTTGGAAACATTAAACTGCAGTTTCCATTGCTTTGACCATTTATCTAGTAAAGCTAAATCATTTGCCATATTACAGACCCCTCCAGGAATATCAACCCTATTGCACACTTTAGGGTTGATATAGAAGTGAATCATCTGAATATCATCCATAGTGATCATCCACATCCCATGAACAAGTGAACTTAAAATTAATTAATTTCCACCCCCACCACAATTAATTTTAAGTTCACTTGTCCATTTGTTAAGTATTTAAAAGTCTGTCTCATATAAAATGTTTGTTTACATGTACCAACAGTCATAAGAACAGACAATGATGAATTATGTATGCAAAACTCTTGTAACACATTATTATGCTGTAAAAATTATAGAAAGCATAAGCATCATGGCATATTACCTTGTACACATGGACAGGAATGTCTATGATGATGTAGATGAGATCTCCCAGGGCCAGACTAGCTATCAATGCATTGGGTCCATTCCTCATACATTTGTTCTGGTAGATTATCCGCAGGAGAGTTGCATTCCCAACAAGCCCAATGATGAATATTGCGCAAGAAATTACTGTATTAATATGCTTAAAAGTAATATTGATTCCCTTTTCAAATTGACATTTACTCTTGTTAGTGTTGGGCTGACTGGCAGGAGTAATTAATTTATCTTCCATTTCTATGGCAGAGATTCCGGAGTCATTCAGGCTGTAAACAGATCCAGTTAGAAAAAGTGCCAGGATTATCCAAAAATGAAATGCTTCCATTTTTAAATCTTCAAAATCAAGAAAATACGCTTCACTTAAAAACCTACAAAGAAAAAAAATATTTATGTTGTAGCATTAGCATCGTAATCAAATCTTCTACTTAAACAAAAAGAGACATGTTTTTACTTTGAAAATAGGTAATCAGAAAATGAAAATGTCGAACACTGAAAATCAAGAATTCAGGCAGTTCAAAGGAATATATAGATTTTATTGCAAGTTTAAGATTTCTTCAAGAACCTGAATTACAGACAGTCCTCAATTTACAACAGTTCATTTAGTGACTGTTCAAAGTTATAACAACACTGCTGCACGAATCCCAGCCACCAGTTAGGTCCCACAGAGTGGGTGTTCTCCGGGTCCCGTCAACCAAACAATGTTGCTTGGCGGGACCCAGAGGAAGAGCCTTCTCTGTGGCGACCCCGACCCTCTGGAACCAACTCCCCCCAGAGATTATAATTGCCCCCACCCTCCTTGCCTTTCGTAAGCTGCTTAAAACCCACCTCTGTCGCCAGGCATGGGGGAACTAAGATACACTTTCCCCCTAGGCCTTTACAATTTTATGTATGGTATGTTTGTATGTATGACTGGTTTTTTTTAATATAATGGGTTTTTAACTGTTTTTTACTATTGGATTTTGTTATATACTGTTTTACTGCAGTTGTTAGCCGCCCCGAGTCTGCGGAGAGGGGCGGCATACAAATCCAATAGATAATAATAATAATAATAATAATAATAATAATAATAATGATGATGATGATGATGATGATTGTTTTTCACACTTAGGACTATTGCAGCATCCCCACGGGCACATGATCAAAATTCAGATGCTTGGCAACTGACTCATATTTATGACGGTTGCAACATCCCAGGGTCATATGATCCCCCTTTGACACTCTCTGACAAGCAAAGTCAATGGACAAGCCAGCTTCACTCAACTGCAAACTTAAATTAGTAACAAGAATAGAATAGAATTTTATTAGCCAAGTGTGATTGGACACACAAGGAATTTGTCTTACATAAAAGAGCCGGTGGCGCAGCAGGTAGAGTGCTGTACTGCAGGCCACTGAAGCTGACTGTAGATCTGTAGGTCAGCGGTTCAAATCTCATTACCGGCTCATGGTTGACTCAGCCTTCCATCCTTCCGAGGTGGGTAAAATGAGGACCCGGATTGTGGGGGCAATAGGCTGTCTCTGTTAAAAAGTGCTATTGCTAACATGTTGTAAGCTGCCCTGAGTCTAAGGAGAAGGGCGGCATAAAAATTGAATAAATAAATAAATAAAAGAAAACTTAGTAACTATGTTACCCCTTAGTAACTCTGTTATTAAGTTACAATTTCCGTGATTCACTCAACAACTTTGGTAAGAATGGTGATAAAATGGGACAAAATCCACTAAGCAATTTTTTTTGTTTAGCAACAAAAAATTTGCCTTTAATTCAGAAAAATGCATTACTTAATTCAGGGTCTAGTTCCAGAGCAACCTATAGAAAGGCAATTCAATATAATGCATGGAATAACTTTTCTGTGACTAATCCATTTTTGAATGGATCATTTTAGTATATCACTAGCTTTACAATTTGCGATTCGGTGCCAATTATTACTATCTAAAAAAGCAAGAGTGGAAAATTATTCCTGTTTTCTGACATTCGCATACAACAGAAAAGAAGTTTAATGTGATCAGCTAACTGCCTTTCCTTCACCATTACTCTGTTCCTAACAATACATGGTTTGAATCACTGTATTTTGCATACTTCTTCAGAAATTTCCCGTCTTCCCTAATATGATCCAATTATTTTTTCTACTTGCCTGATCCATCATAGTCTTGGTTGCTACAGTTATGGACTCATATAGGAAGTGCTGGTTTTTTTTATTTATTTATTTGAGCTCTTTGGACAGAAGTAGTGAGTGTCTACAGTGTTCCCTCGATTTCCGCGGGGGATGCGTTCCGAGACCGCCCGCGAAAGTCGAATTTCCGTCAAGTAGGGATGCGGAAGTAAATACACCATTTTTGGCTATGGACAGTATCACAAGCCTTCCCTTAACACTTTAAACCCCTAAATTACCATTTCCCAATCCCTTAACAACAATTTACTCACCATTATTACTGGTACTCACCATTGAATAAGACACTTAGTGATCCTGATATTTATAAACATAATTATTTATTAACAATAATTATTTTTTTTGTTATTTATTTGCAAAAATTATTAGTTTGGCCGATGACATATGACATCATCGGGTGGGAAAAACCGTGGTATAGGAAAAAACCCCGCAAAGTATTTTTTAATTAATATTTTTTGAAAAACCGTGGTATAGGCTATTCGCGAAGTTTGAACCCGCGAAAATCGAGGGAACACTGTATTATGACCTCTTCCTATTTATTCGAACTCTCTAAGAACTGCATTTTAAATATATGCATATCCTTTGTCTGACACAGCTTTCTTCAACAGGGTGCTGGACTAAAAGTCCCATAATCCCCAATCAGTATATTATTTCTTAAAATTCTGTTTAAATTCTATACTGCTGCAATACTATTAAGTAAAGAAAACTAAATAGTATTCAGTAAACTCCGTCTTTGATTTAGTTCATAAGGACTCTTAGGGAGCAACATTTACAATATTGACACCATGCAATTACATACTTGTGTAACAGCATCTTATATAATATACAAATCATAGTGTAGTGATACCTTGTCTTACAAACTTAATTGGTTCCAGGACGAGGTTATTAAGGTAAAAAGTTTGTAAGACGAAACAATGTTTCCTATAGGAATCAATGGAAAAGCGATTAATGCATTCAAGCCCAAAATTCACCCCTTTTGCCAGCGAAGCACCCGTTTTTGCGCTGCTGGGATTCCCCTGAGGCTCCCCTCCATGGGAAACCCCACCTCCGGACCTCTGTGTTTTTGCGATGCTGCAATTTCACTGAGGCTCCCCTCACTGGGAAACCCCACCTCCGGACTTCCGTTGCCAGCGAAGTGCTCGTTTTTTCGATGCTGGGATTCCCCTGCAGCATCGGAAAAACACAGAAGTCCAGAGGTGGGGTTTCCCATGGAGGGGAGCCTCATGGGAATCCCAGCAGCACAAAAACGGGCGCTTCGCTGGCAACAGAAGTCCAGAGGCGGGGCATCCCAGCGGCGGTGGTGGGTTTGTAAGGTGAAAATAGTTTGTAAGAAGAGGCAAAAAAATCTTAAACCTCGGGTTTGTATCTCAAAAAGTTTGTATGACGAGGCGTTTGTAAGACAAGGTATTTGTATTGACACAATTCATCCTTAGTTCCTTTATGCCCATGCCACTAGAGGGCAGAAACGTGGTTTTATGTACCCTTGCCGCCATCTAATGGTTATTTATATCTTTGCAACAATGAACCGATAAACCTAAATTATTATTTCTTAGACTTTTATCCCATATTTTCTCAGGAACACCAGGTATTTACAGTGCATTTTATACTACAATTTTACTACACAACTACTCAGTGAGACAGATGGGCTGACAGAGAGAGACTGAACGAAAGTCCCTCAATGAGCTTCTCAGTGACGGCTGAGAAAACATGCACTTGGTCCTTAATCAACACATTGACCATATTTTAAGTTGAGTTGTCTTGGCTTTAAGAAAACTAAAAGTACTGTCCAAAAGATATTAAATTCAATTAAGATTAGTTGGCTTAAAGCCCACTGAAATAAATGGATTTTAAGACACAACTGTCTTGCACTATACAGTACACAGTACAGATATATGTGCCTGCTTAGAACTTAATTTCTGAATGTTAATTGTACCCATTTAAGGCATACACTGAAAAGTAAATTGAATTTATTCTAACATTAATTTAATCTAATGAAATATTTTAGCAAAACCAATAATGACAATGGTTGAAAATTGAATGATGTTATATTTACCGTCAAGTCCAAGTGTGCAACTGGAACAATAGTAAATACTCATAACTTACCTGTTGGTAGTGTGTTGATGGGCATACTTCAAAAAGCGTGGAGCAGAACTAGAGCAAAAACAAAAATTAAATGGATTTAGTTTATACTTAAAGCTATTCAAACTGTCATCTAGTTGTTATAATTACCATATAGTTGCTAGTTTATGCATTTCTGGATGTCAGCTAAATTTGTATGTGATTTTTGGAGTTGCATTCAAATTAAACAGATTTATTCTTTAGAACTAAAATACTGACTGGTGTAAATCCAGGCACATGGTGTTTTTTAGTTGGCTAAGCAATGGATTTATTTCTTTTTAGGTTTCTATAAACTCCAGTGCAAATATACTTTGACATAATAAAGTTGTTCTGAATAAATATTTTTAAACATTATTATACAGAAATTCATTGAACTCAAAGACATTCCCAGATCACATACTTTTTGTTCTATTCCAGCCTAAAGGCAAATGCGTAAGAGGAAAGAGGAGGCATTAGAGTCACTTTTTAAAAAACTTTTAAGCAACTATGATTAATTTTACAGAAAAAACACAAGCCCGCTCTCCCCACCATTTAACTCATGAGAAAAAGAAAGCCTTCCCATTCGAAGGAAACTGAGATTGTTTTGTTTGGGGAAACTTCAGTAACTTCAAGGCAAACTTCAGTACCTTCAAGGTGAACCCCGTGGGCCAACCCATGTGTGTTTCCAGATGCACTGTATTGCAACTCCTATTCTGCTGGCTAGCCCACACTGCATAACAGACATTAATACAATTGAAAGAGTCCAGACATACTTCACAAGAAGAGTCCTTCACTCCTCCTCTGGTAAGAAGTTACCTTACTCCTCCAGACTTCAAATACTACATTTAGACAATTTACAACTACGTCTCCTCCGAACTGATTTAACTATTGTTCATAAAATCATACATTCATAATGTCCTCCCCGTTAGTGACTACTTCACCTTTAACAACAACAACAACACAGAGCACACAATAGATACAAACTTAATGTAAACTGCTCCGAACTAGATTGCAGAAAATACAACTTCAGCAATAGAGTGGTCAGCACTTGGAACGCATTATCTGACTCTATGGTTTCTTTCCTCCAACCCCAAAATCTTTAACCTCAGATTGTCTACTGTTGATCTTTCCCCTTTTCTAAGAGGTCTGTAAGGGGTGTGCATTGTGCCTACCGTCCCTGTCCTACTGTCATTTTATCCTTTCTATTACTACTTTCTACTTAGGTTATGTTAATACAAACTATAATTCTATAGTTGTTTGACAAATAAGTAAGTAAGTAAGTAAGTAAGTAAGTAAGTAAGTAAGTAAGTAAGTAAGTAAATAGGTAGGTAGGTAGACAGATAGGTTGGGAAACACTGACATAGAGAATAGAGCCCTTCATGGCATCGGACCAGAATATCTTCGGGACTGCCTTCTGCCGCACAAATCCCAGTGACCAGTTAGGTCCCACAGAGTTGGCCTTCTCCTGGTCTGCCGTCTGGCGGGATCCAGGGAGGGAGCCTTCTCTGTGGCGGCCCCGACCCTCTGGAACCAACTCCCCCCAGAGATCAGAGTGGCGCCCAACCCTCCTTGCCTTTCGTAAGCTCCTTAAAACCCACCTCTGTCGTCAGGCAGGGGGGAATTGAGATATAATAATATAATAAATAAATAAAATAAATACATTTCTGGCCAGATTCGACCTTCGAAAAGAACTGTGAGGCTTGAATTGCCCCAAGGAGCCGAGACAACTGGAGGAAGGCTACCTAATCCCCCCTACCTCCTGCCGCTGACTTAGAAACATAGAAGATTGACGGCAGAAAAAGACCTCATGGTCCATCTAGTCTGCCCTTATACTATTTTCTGTATTTTATCTTAGGATGGATATGTTTATCCCAGGCATGTTTAAATTCAGTTACTGTGGATTTATCTACCACATCTGCTGGAAGTTTGTTCCAAGGATCTACTACTCTTTCAGTAAAGTAATATTTTCTCAGGTTGCTTCTGATCTTTCCCCCCAACTAACCTCAGATTGTGTCCCCTTGTTCTTGTGTTCACTTTCCTATTAAAAACACCTCCCTCCTGAATCTTATTTAACTCTTTAACATATTTAAATGTTTCAATCATGTCCCCCCCTTTCCCTTCTCTCCTCCAGACTATACAGATTGAGCGCATTAAGTCTTTCCTGATAAGTTTTATGCTTAAGATGCTTTTATGCTTTTATGCTCCAGCATTTTTGTAACCCGTCTTTGGACCGGTTCAATTTTATCAATATCTTTTTGTAGATGAGGTCTCCAGAACGGAACACAGTATTCTGTGTATTCTTAAACTGCCTCTACACACACACATACACACACACACTCAGATTGCCCACCTGCACAGATGCAGGCATATCGGAAGATCCTTTCCTTTGATCCCACTGACCTATTTACTGCAGAGATCCCACAAACATTCACCAAGGTTAGTGCTGAATTGAATGTGCGATGCCCCAAGTTGGAGCCCTTCAGGAGTATTGTACTACAAGTCCCTTCTACAAGCATTCGCTGGCTGGGGAATTCTGGGAGTTGAAGTCCAAATATCTTCAGGTTGCCAAGGTTGGGAAACACTGCTCTATGTCTCTATTCCCCCAATTGCAAACAAAAACCAAGACCAAGGTGGGCGTTAAGAGTTGCCCTCTTCTTTTGCAACTATACCGACTCCAAAGCAGAACCTTTCCAGCTCAGAGGCTTCGGCTCAGCCACCAGCCCAGAAAAGCCGGTTTGCTTCACTACCTTCGCACAAAAAAAAAAAAGGGGGGGGGACACACAGAGACGGCAGCCTGGCTTCACAGGCGCTGCTTCTCCTCCGCCTTTCCCATCACCCTCACGCCTCTCCCGGGCTGGCAGAAAGCAAAGCGCCCCAAACCCTCGGCTCCGAAGGGCGCCCGCTTTCCCTCCAATAATACACCCACCGTTTGGGTTGCGCTCCTGCCGCGCGGCCGCTCCAATGCGAGACGGCGCGGTGAAGAAAAACTTGGCCGCTCCAATCCTAGGCAGCGCGGTGAGGAAAAACTTCGGAGCTCGAGACGCGCGACACCGCAACTTGGCAGGAAGTGGCTTCTGGCGGCGTTTCCTCCAAAAAGACTCTTGTAAATCCTCCAGTCTCCGTCTGGCTGGCTGGCTGGCTTCGGGACTCTCCACCTCCGTTGCTGGAAGGAGAGCGAGCGAGGGAGCGGTGGTTGTATCAACCCACTCCCCTCCTCTCCCCCCTCTCTTAAGTTGGAAGCTGGGGCTGAGGGGGATGGAGGAGGGAATTCCAGTCAAAACCGAGTTGCTGCCAGAAGTGTAGTGGAGCGACCGCAGTCTGTTCCTACGTGCTGTGTGAACCCAGTTATAATGGCCAACGGCCAACTTTTTTTAAAAAAAATATCATTTTTGTTACCCCGGGCTATGTCATTGATTTGTTTGTTTGTTTGTTTGTTTTCTCAAGTACGTATTGGTATACATATAGTATATAATATAATAGTCTTCGGAGAGGGGCGACATACAAATCTAATTAATAATAATAATAATGATGATGATGATGATGATGATGATGATGATGATGATGATGATATAATATCAATTCTCGGAGAGGGGCAGCATACAAATCCAATTAGATAGATAGATAGATAGATAGATAGATAGATAGATAGATAGATAGATAGATAGATAGATAGATAGATAGATAGATAGGATAGGATAGGATAGGATAGGATAGATGGATGGATGGATGGATGGATGGATGGATGGATGGATGGATGGATGGATGGATGGATGGATGGATGGATGGATAGTTGGACGGACGGACGGACGAACAGACAGACAGAGATAGACAGATAGTAGATAGAGATACGGAGCACTGGACACCAAGACAGCTAGACACAAGAACAGTTTTTTCCTGAATGCCATCACTCTACTAAACAAATAATTCCCTCAACACTGTCAAACTTTTTACTAAGTCTGCATTTCTATTTCTGCTAGTTTTTTCTCATCATTCCTAGCACCCTTTTCTTCCCACTTAGGACTGTATGACTGTAACTTGTTGCTTGTATCCTAAGATTTTTATTAATATTGATTGTTTCTTCGTTGATTATTTGACCAAAGTTGCCAAGTTTGAGGACCCCTGGTTTAACAGAAAGTATGTAAAGGATGTCTATTACCTCAGGAGAGATGAGAAGGAACAATAGGACAAAAATAGTCCAACAATTAGCCTGGTCCTATCAAAGGAGGCTGTAGAAGTCAAAACTGGCCCCTTCAATTTCACTTAGAAGCCTAAGTGAATGTAGAGATCAGTGCAGCTCATGGAACAATGGTGCTACATGAGCATAATGAGAAGTACCCCAAAATGTGTGGTGTTGCATTCTGGACTAGTTTCAGCTTACAAGTTCATTTCAAAGGAAGCCACGTGAAGATCACATTGCAATCAAAAGTGAAAAGCAAGAATCAAAAGTGGGCGAGGGCCACAAATTCCAGTGTCTCACACGCTATGTGAAACTTCTAAAAATATTATAAAGTTACTGGGTAAACATCGTTATCCTCTGCACAAAATTATCCTGTAGCTGTGTTATAATTTTATTTTTTTCTTTGTGTGTTTGTTATGTGCCATCTAGTCAGTGTCAATTATTATTGACCAAAATGCAGAGATGGACCTCCCTACACAACAGTGTGTCTTTCCAGTAATCCCATCACCACTGTAAGCTGAGTCCATATTTACTTGGAATTAAACCTCTATGAAGTCTGTAAAGTTTATTCTCAAGCAAAATATTATAAGTTAAAGTCTGTGCCTTTATTCTGTTACAGTGCTGGTTTAATTAAAGCTGTTTAATGTGGCACTGGTTCAATAATCATAGTTCTGAACAGATATAGGTTTTGATGGATTGTTTTATATTGGCTATTCTGCTGTCTTAAATGAAAACAGCTGGAAAAACACATTCAAGTTTCTTATAATAATGCAGTGTTCTTAATCCATCACTAAAAGGCAATGAATTTTAAACAGGACATGTACAAATGTATTATGTGGAAAATTAATGGTTCTGCTAGTCAGCTTGGTCAGGTTATGTACTGTAACTAATGAATTAAATTTTAAAGAATAAACATATTTCCTCTTTTCGTGATAAGATTTGAACCCTCCTTATTTTCCCCCAAGAAATATGTTTTCTTTTCAGAGTCACTAGGTAAAAAGATCATTTTGTACAATGCCATATAAAAAGAGTATATGGTTACTGTAACAGGAAGAGTTTACTGTATCTGCATGTAAAATCAAACTGATGGCTGCAATATTATCTTTTATTTTCTAGCTACAACTTTTCCAGAAATGTTTATATCACATTAATATGAAGCTTTGCAGCAGCTCAGAATTGACCCACAACTGCTTAATCTCTAGTCAATGTAGGTAGTTGTGCAATAATATAAGAAAAGAGATAGACTTTGAGCTTACAGTGCGATTATTAACTTTTTGTAGTGAATCTCTACATATGATTATTTATGTCTAATCTGGATTTATGTCTAATTCATACATTTGATAATGTAGTTTTCCTACAGCACACATCCATTCCTTAAACATACAAACTGCATCTTCATAACTAAGAAGAGAGGATGGGAAGAGTACTCTCCACATGTTGGATTAAATATAATAAAAGCATTGGTGATGCGGTATTTAGAACACAGTACTGCCATCTAACTCACTGCTCACTCTAGGAGTTCGATTCTGAGCGGCTCAAGATTGACTAAGCCTTCCATCCTTCTGAGGATAGTTTGGGACAATAGGTTAACATTGTAAATCAGTTAAAGAGGGCTGTAAAGCAGTATAAAGTGATATATAAGTCTAAGTTGCTAGCATCCTGCCATAAAACGAGGTCATTTTATAACCTCATTATTTGACTTCAAAGTATTGCTCTCCTAGGGGTTGGAAGTGATTTGATTGCTCAAGAGTGAAGTGATTGCCGGCTTTAAAAAGCTACAGTGGAAAACTGGGTAAATGCATTTGAGGTTTTTGGGCAAGTCTACAGTAATTGTACTGTTACAGGATTGATGGTTTTAATTATGGCAAAAGGGTCCAGTGTACTTAGGCTCAAGTGTTATCTGGACTGAAGGTATTTGGTGGACAAATAGACTTTGTTTCCAATGTTAAAGTCCTTTGGCTTAAGGGCATTTTTTGTCAGCTTGTTTCTTGTTTCACTTGTGCCCCCTCCAGGGCTTTGCAAACTATCAACCAAGTGCTTTGTAGTTGATCGACCCAGTTTGTCAGGGAAGTATTCTCTCTCTGTGTGTGTAAATTATAGCAGTTCTGGAATGGCTACAAAGTCCTGGCTCATTGCCACTCAAAACCGTGCAAATCCAGTGTTGCTGTGGACTGCATTGTTATAAGCTACTTTGGCAAGGTCATTGCTGTTGTCCTGGGAAGGGGCATGTTGTGTTTGTTTAAAATAATGCAAGAAATTCATTGATTGGTTAAAACGCAGCTATTGGAAAATAGCCGCGAAAGTTAAAATATTGTCAGTTAGCAAAAGCCTGCGGTTTTGTAACAGTATAAATAGGGCAACGGAGTAACCGTTGCCCTTGTTGGGAAGTTACTTCGTGGGTGAGCGTTACTCTGTCTCAGCACTTCAATAAATGAAGAATTGGTTCAACCTGACTCTGAGTGGTGACTTAACAGTGGCGACGAGGAGGTCGAACTCCCGCGAAAGCAACCATGAGCTCGACCATGGCTCCACCACCACCTTTCTTCAATTTTGACTCAGAATCTTGGACTTCATACATGTCCAAATTTAGGATTTTCCTCCAGGCAAGCAACCTACAGGGTGCAGAGGACGACAGGAAAAGAGCCATTTTCTTGAGCTATTGCGGACCAGCTATTTACAGCTTGGCTTCAACTCTCGTTGACCCAGACACATTAGAAACCGTCGCATGGTCAACCCTACAAACCAAGCTTGCTGTGCATTTCCAGCCCACGACTCCCGAAGAATTGGTTCAACCTGACTCTGAGTGGTGACTTAACAGGACAGTTCACTACACTTCATGTATTGGGTTAAATATATTCATGGATTGGGGCATCGCAGAGTTATTTAGGGATTCCTTAGCTTTGTTCTCTGACTAATTGGCAGCTTTGAAAGAAAATATTTTGTTGGAGCTCCTATTGTTATTTTGTCCTATTGCAGAGATGAGACACAAACCCACAGAAAAAAAATTATTCTGGACTTATCCTTAGGAATTTAATCATGGCTGTAATCAAACCATTTCGGCCAGGAAGAAAAAATGAAAAAGGCAGCCAGTTTTTATTCTTCATTGTAGCAATAAAGGAGGATATTTGCAGTCCAGGGTTGAAGTGAAGGGTCTTTGTTCTCTCTGAATTTGGTTGTTTTCTTGCATATGTCTGTAATATGGTAAATGATTTAGCTTTACTAGATAAATGGTCAAAGCAATGGAAACTGCAGCTTAATGTTTCCAAATGTAAAATAATGCACTTGGGGAAAAGGAATCCTCTATCTGAGTATTGCATTGGCAGTTCTGTGTTAGCAAATACTTCAGAAGAAAAGGATTTAGGGGTAGTGATTTCTGACAGTCTCAAAATGGGTGAACAGTGCAGTCAGGCGGTAGGGAAAGCAAGTAGGATGCTTGGCTGCATAGCTAGAGGTATAACAAGCAGGAAGAGGGAGATTGTGATCCCCTTATATAGAGCGCTGGTGAGACCACATTTGGAGTACTGTGTTCAGTTCTGGAGACCTCACCTACAAAAAGATATTGACAAAATTGAACGGGTCCAAAGACGGGCTACAAGAATGGTGGAAGGTCTTAAGCATAAAACGTATCAGGAAAGACTTAATGAACTCAATCTGTATAGTCTGGAGGACAGAAGGAAAAGGGGGGACATGATCGAAACGTTTAAATATATTAAAGGGTTAAATAAGGTACAGGAGGGAAGTGTTTTTAATAGGAAAGTGAACACAAGAACAAGGGGACACAATCTGAAGTTAGTTGGGGGAAAGATCAAAAGCAACATGAGAAAATATTATTTTACTGAAAGAGTAGTAGATCCTTGGAACAAACTTCCAGCAGACGTGGTAGATAAATCCACAGTAACTGAATTTAAACATGCCTGGGATAAACATATAGCCATCCTAAGATAAAATACAGAAAATAGTATAAGGGCAGACTAGATGGACCATGAGGTCTTTTTCTGCCGTCAGACTTCTATGTTTCTATGTTTCTATATCTTTCATTACACAAACTAGGTAACAACAAACTTGGTAAAACAACAACATCTAGTTCACTTTTCATTGTTTTCTTGCAGGGGTAATTGGGGATGAGGAGTGGGAACAAGGAAAAGTGAGCAACATTAATTAAGGGGTCTTATATATTATCTGCATGTCTTTGAATTTCAAATAGCATTCAGAATATACCAGCAGCAGAGATTCTACTGTATATCTCTATTGCTAGCTCAGAGCATTGTCTGCCTGTATTATCTTTGACTGCCATAATTTTTGTTGTAATAATGCAGTTTGAATATTAATAACCATCACAGATATTGCCGGTCTCAGCAACTTGTAGCAACCAGATTCATTCTTCTTCTGACTCCCTTTTTGCAGTCTCTGAAAACCACTTGTATTATCAAAAATTGGTGGCGTGATTTCCCAGTACTTTTCAGATGGCAAATTCAAGAATACTGTAATCCTAAAATAGTTTAATACAATATCAAAAACAACAAACAATTCAGTAGCAGAAATAAAGAAAAAGTTTATGACTGACTCTTCAATATGTATAGTTTTCAGTTCTGTTCTCCCCCCCCCCCCCATATTTGGTGTGACATTGGCCATCAGGAAGGGCCTTCTCCGGGTCCCGTCAACTAAACAATGTCGGTTGGCTGGCTCCAGGGGAAGAGCCTTCTCTGTGGCGGCCCCGACCCTCTGGAATCAACACCCCCCGGAGATTAGAACTGCCCCTACCCTCCTTGCCTTTCGTAAGCTCCTTAAGACCCACCTTTGTCGTCAGGCATGGGGGAACTGAGACATCTCCCCCGGGCATATACAATTTATGAATGGTATGTTTGTATGTATGTGTGTTTAGAAAATGGGGTCTTTTAAATATTTTTAAATAGTAATTTAGATTTGTTGTAAATTGTTTTCACTTTGTTGTGAGCCGCCCCGAGTCTGCGGAGAGGGGCGGCATACAAATCTAAATAATAAATAAAATAAATAAATAAAATGATGAAACTGGAAAAGGTGCAAAAAAGGGCAATAAGAATTATCAAGGAAATAGAGGACTTCCCCTATGAAACCAGGTTGCAATGCCTTGGTCTCTTCAGCCTTGAAAGATGGCGTTAAAGAGGTGACTTGATCAAAGTGTATAAAATCATGCATGGGATAGAAAAGGTGGATAGAAAAAAAATATTTTCTCTGTCACACAATAGTAGGACGAGGAGGCACGCTCTAAAGCTCATAGGTAAGAAAGTGAGGACAAATAAAGGGAAATATTTCTTCACTCAGAGGGCCATTGGTTTATGGAATTCACTTCCAGAAGTGGTCGTGACAGCTGTCAGCCTGGATAGCTTGAAGGCAGGATTAGACAGATTCATGGATGCCAAGTGTATTGGTGATTATTGAAACGGATGTCCAAGTGCCACCTCAATGTTGGTTGAGGCAGGCAAGATTCTCTTGGGTACCATTTGTTGGGGATCAAGGGAAAGGGAGGGTTTTGCCTTCTGTTTCTGCTCAAGACCTCCATGCACAATTGGTGGGCCAATATTTGACACAGAATGCTGGACTTGATGGGCTTTGGCCTGATTCAGCATGGCTCTTCTTATATTCTTATGTTCTTATAAACAAGGTGGACCTGTAAAAAATATAGCAAAACCCTCCCTCCAAATCCACATTTGTCATTTGAAAAATATCAATATTCTGCCACGGTAGCATCAGAAGGAATAATTCCTGAATGTCCTTATTCTGTATTTTCCAGCTCTTCTGAAAGTTAAGGTCCACGCTGTAGTGCACATTCTGTTAAAATCCCTTAAATCTAGATATGCACAGTTAACAAACAAACTGTCACAAAATAAAGAAGTTTCCTTGTCTCTCTCTTCTTTTAGATATCTTATCTCAGACAGAGGCTGAAAGTTTAATCCAGGGATAGATCTGACTCTCTGAAAGTCATACCTTTGATCTGTTCTCCTCCTACACACTTTTTTTTTGATCAATCAGTGTTTTCTTTCCAACATTTCCTCATCCTTAATCCCAACAAAAACAAATTCAGTAATAGAAATGACTGATGCATTTCCTTTTTGTTTTCAAATCTATGGGAGACCTTTATTATGGATTTTTATTTATTTATTATTTGGATTTGTATGCCGCCCCTCTCCGAAGACTCGGGGCGGAAATGTATATTAAAATGTATATTTTCCCATATTGATCTACTTTGGAGAAAGGATAGTAACGATATAGGGATAGGGATGAATTCAGGGTTCATTTATTTATTTGTCCAATACACAATACACATTGAAGAGAATAGACAAGTAGTAACATATATAAAGAAAAGGATAGAAGAAAAGATATAAAAATAGAGGAGAAGATATATGAAAGGAAGAAAAGATATATGAGATAAAGGAGAGACAATTGGACAGGGGACGGAAGGCACACTAGTGCACTTATGCACGCCCCTTACTGACCTCTTAGGAACCTGGAGAGGTCAATTGTGGATAGTCTAAGGGAAAAATGTTGGGGGTTAGGGGTTGACACTACTGAGTCAGGTAATGAGTTCCACGCTTCCACAACTTGATTGCTGAAGTCATATTTTTTACAGTCAACTAGTCTACTGGTTCCTGCAAATGGGAGGAAAAATATATTTTCTGCTGGCCCCACTTTATAGGAAAAAACAGAGTGAACCTATGGAGCCATATAAATGATAATGGATTGTATGGAAATGGAATAAAAGAATTTCTCTTCATAAATAATATATCAGTCTCTCATAAATGCAAGGAGCCCATTGCAGAAGAATTAGTCTGGAACAATTCATGTACAGTGTTCCCTCAATTTTCGCGGGTTCAAACTGCGAATAGCCTATACCACGGTTTTTCAAAAAATATTAATTAAAAAATACTTCGCGGGTTTTTTTCTATACCACGGTTTTTCCCATCCGATGATATCATACATCATCGCCAAACTAATAATTTTTGCAAATAAATAACAAAAAAAATAATTATTGTTAATAAATAATTATGTTTATAAATATCAGAATTACTAAGTGTCTTATTCAATGGTGAATACCAGTAATAATGGTGAATAAATGGTTGTTAAGGGAATGGGAAATGGTAATTCAGGGGTTTAAAGTGTTAAGGGATGGTTTGTGATACTGTCCATAGCCAAAAATGGTGTATTTACGTCTGTATCTCTACTCTGCGGAAATTTGACTTTCGCGGGCGGTCTCGGAACGCATCCCCCGCGAAAATCGAGGGAACACTGTATATTCACCCACAGTCTTCTGAAATAGTTATGTATATGTTGATTACTTTTCAAAGAGGCTGACAGTAGCTTAAATAATAGTTTCTCTTGAGTAACAGTCAGGAAAACATCATTTTCTACTCTTCAAATGTTTATTTTTTTCCTCAAGAAAACCAGCTTGGTTTAGAACCAAGAGACCTTGATATTTTCCATTGATTTCATGCCAGCATCCAGTTGTAGAAAATAACCTAATAATAGCAATGGTTAGGCTGTTACTTTTGTTCATTGGCATTATCCATTTCTGAGAAAACATTGCCTTAAAATTATATTTAAGTTGATTTATATTAACATAAACTTATATTTATGTAATTTAATAGTTCTGTGTTTTCACAGTATACTATTGTGTATATAAAGCAATGCCATAAACTGTAACAATGCTTATAAGAATGAAAAGTTGGCAAGAAACGATATAATAAAAATCATCATAAAATTCTTTACGTTTGGAAATCAATGGGGGGAGGGGCGCACTTCCTGCTTTCTATTATTTTAGGACTAATAGAGTAACTTCAGTTTGCTTTTCATTTTTTCCTCTTTATTACAAAAGCAAAGTCATTTCTGGAGCTCATTTTTGAAAGTAAGATAGGGCTTATTTCCTCCCCCCCCCCCCCCAAGAAGATAGTCTGGTTAACTTTTTAAACTTTCAGTTATATTTAGTGTTCTTTTATTTATACAGTATGGGTGCAAGCAAAGACAGAGGTGGCAAAATTAACTTTTTCCTTTCCACCTCTCTATTGGAATTTATATGATTCCTCATATATTTTCTAAACTCGTCAGTCATGCCAAAGTAAAAAAAAAAAGCTATTTATTTTCCAACAAGTAAAAATTTTGGGTCACTATTAAAATCATGTATTTATCTGCTTATATTTTTTAGGGATTCCTATGCATAGATAATGAATTCAGGAATTTTGTATAATTAACAGAATAGAAACATAGAAACATAGAAGACTGACAGCAGAAAAAGACCTCATGGTCCCTCCAGTCTGCCCTTATACTATTTCCTGTATTTTATCTTAGGATGGATATATGTTTATCCCAGGCATGTTTAAATTCAGTTACTGTGGATTTACCAACTACGTCTACTGGAAGTTTGTTCCAAGGATCTACTACTCTTTCAGTAAAATAATATTTTCTCATGTTGCCTTTTGATCATTCCCCCAACTAACTTCAGATTGTGTCCCCTTGTTCTTGTGTTCACTTCCCTCCTGAACCTTACTTAACCCTTTAACATATTTAAATATTTCGATCATGTCCCCCCTTTTCCTTCTGTCCTCCAGACTATACAGATTGAGTTCATTAAGTCTTTCCTGATACGTTTTATGCTTAAGACCTTCCACCATTCTTGTAGCCCGTCTTTGGACCCGTTCAATTTTGTCAATAGCTTTTTGTAGGTGAGGTCTCCAGAACTGAACACAGTACTCCAAATGTGGTCTCACCAGCGCTCTATATAAGGGGATCACAATCTCCCCCTTCCTGCTTGTTATACCTCTAGCTATGCAGCCAAGCATCCTACTTGCTTTTCCTACCGCCCGACCACACTGCTCACCCATTTTGAGACTGTCAGAAATCACTACCCCTAAATCCTTCTCTTCTGAAGTTTTTGCTAACACAGAACTGCCAATGCAATACTCAGATTGAGGATTCCTTTTCCCCAAGTGCATTATTTTACATTTGGAAACATTAAACTGCAGTTTCCATTGCTTTGACTATTTATCTAGTAAAGCTAAATCATTTACCATATTACAGACCCCTCCAGGAATATCAACCCTATTGCACACTTTAGAGTCATCGGCAAATAGGCAAACCTTCCCTACCAAACCTTCCCCTATGTCACTCACAAACATATTAAAAAGAATAGGACCCAGAACAGACCCTTGTGGCACACCGCTTGTAACCTGTCTCTGCTCAGAATATGTATCAATCTTGAGGCGAACCTGGTTAAGGCCATCTTTGAGGCTTCAGTGTTGCCACAAGGCAGAAGATAGGACAAGGAGGGGAGAGAATAGATAGCTGGGGTTTGTAGTCACAACAAAAAGTTTTCCTGTGGGAACCAAGGACATTCCAACAGGAGTTGTGGATTGGAGTAACCAAGCAACCAGCCAGCACCTCTTGGAAAATGTGGGTGATGACTTGCGGGAAGGGAGAACTTTCCATTTTTAATTAGGTGAAAACTGCAGGAACTTTCAGAATCGGTTTTCACCAGTTGTGCCAATAAGATGTATCAAATAAATTGTTCTTCGAGGAATCTACCTGCCTCGGAGTTCTCTTGACTGGGGTTCAGGCTAATGTAAAATCTAGCCTTTTCTCTTTTCTTTTTGTAAACTTTACAAATGGTACTCTATGTTTTAGTCCGTGGTGCCTTATGACCATTTTACAGATCTCTATGTTTTAAAAAGTACAGCCTTTTTAATGTTTGCGGTTTTTAAAAGCAAAACAATTATCAGCACTAATTAATGTTATCCTTTGTGTTATTAGTTCATTTATGGGAAATTCAGAATGGAAAGACCAGGAATTATTACTAACCGCTCTGTTCAATAGCGAGTCCCACAAAGATAAGTTGTTGAAAGCTGTGAATGTTGAGACTAATTTCTAAAATTAAACAATGTTTCAAAAACCTTGATTTTGCTATAGTTTTGTACTTTTTTTTTTTTTTTAACTAATACAAAATCTCAAAAGTAACAGAAAGCAATAACACAAATTTTCCATAGTCCATGCTGACCTGATATTGATTGCGACAAAATATGACAAAATATTATCAAAATTATATATTCATATTCAATGTTGATGAAAATTTATAGAGGCAATACAATCAAACACCAAGTATACTTTGTCCTATGTGGTAGTCTTGTAAGTATGCTAAACCGTATTAGATACAATAATGATAATACTGAAAATATTTAAAGTACAAATATTAATGAAACCTGAAGCTTTTCTTCTATGTATGATAGACAAATAGATAGAAAAACGGTTTGGGACATTATTTCTCTACATGATGACTGCTATGACGATTGGAAGTAAAAAATGAATGCCATCTGTTAAAACTGATTCAACCAGGTGACGAATTTGATTTGCTTTGATTATAGGTTTGATTATAGACAATGCATTCAATAGTTTATAAGAGGCTGAAAGCTGTTTGTGGACTTTCTCTGTGTTAAATTCAATAACAGATGGCTGATACAAGGCTTTGAAAAATAGTTTTACCTTGGAGTTGTCTGTTCTTTCTTTCTTTCTTTCTTTCTTTCTTTCTTTCTTTCTTTTCTTTCTTTCTTTCTTTGATTTTTATGCCACCCTTCTCCTTAGACTCAGGGCGGCTTACAACCTGTTAGCAATAGCACTTTTGAACAGAGCCAGCATATTGCCCCCACAATACAGGTCCTCATTTTACCCATCTTGGAAGGATGGAAGGCTGAGTCAACCTTGAGCCGGTGATGAGATTTGAACCGCTGACCTACAGATCTACAGTCAGCTTCAGTAGCCTGAAGTACAGCACTCTACCTGCTGCGCCACCCCGGCTCATTATACAATAGATGCAATAATATGCAATAGATCCTGAATTATTTTTCAACTTCTCAGTCTAATCTGGTATCTTCAATCTATACAGATATTTTCCAAGCCCAATCATGCTCAGTTTCCAAATCCAGACCATGTCCAGACCTACCGCTTACTACAAAATAATATTAATTATTGTAATAAATATTCATTTTCCCAATTTTGTTTTTTGGGAGAATAGCTGTATATATAGCTTTGAAAAATAGTTTTACCTTGGAGTTGTCTGTTCTTTCTTTCTTTCTTTCTTTCTTTCTTTCTTTCTTTCTTTTCTTCCTTCCTTCCTTCTTTCTATCCATCCATCCATCCATCCATCCATGTATCTATCTAGTAAATGGGTTGGGTTAATTGGCTTACTAGATAAATATATTTCCACATTAGGGACATTTGTTAATGTAACACCGTATTTATATCAGATATATATGGAAAAGTTAATAACTATTTATGCACCTATTATGTAAGGGAAGGATAACGTATCAGATACTTTTGATATATTTGCCAGCATTCAGACAGGGTAAACTTTTTACGTTTAATGTCAGCGTGAATGATATCTTTGCTATTTGTTATCCTTTTCTTGTATACATGTTGTTGTTACTGTTGTTGTTTGATGCTTCTTAGTTTGTTTCTTCCTTTTCTTTATTTTGTATTTTAACTTTGGGAGAAATAAAAAAAATAAAAAGGAAAAAGAACATTAGTTTTCTTCAAGTGAACTTTCCCCCCTTCTTATTCTATCATGGAGTCCCATCAAATCTGTAGAACACAGGTTTGGAAAACCCTGCTCTGTTGGATCAGAACTTTTAAGAAGTAGCTGTTGTACAAACTTCATTAGGATATGAATAACTAAACTTGCCAGTGAAATTGAATATTAATAAATCATCTTTATATCTTCAGATAGTACTTGGAGTCACTTATATCAATCAGTCAATATCAACTTTATTTGATTAGTCAATCGACCATATCAAAGCGAGGAAAAGGACCACATTGGTCGTCATAAAACTGTGACTGGTTAAAATACAATAAAATTGGCTAAAATAGAGGTAATTTGAATAAATAATAAGTTAAAATGCAGTATAATATGCTAAAATTGAGTAGTAAAACATGAGAATATAACTCGTGCAAAGGATTATATTAAACAAATCTAAGATACTGATATAGAATATTCTTAGGTGAGTTCATCTCCTTTGCATGCCACCTCAATATGATCTATAAAACGTATTCTCATCTGAACAGCCCTGACTATAAACTTAGCGGTTCTAGAAACTACATATATATTTGTACCCTGAAGAAAATATGATAATTGTTTATTACAGTCTCAGTGTATGATTTTGTCAAGTAGGGGCTGTAAATACTGAGGTCTTACTGAGGAGGAGTATAGTTTACAATTGAGTAGCACATGTGCAATGTCTTCTATTTCTGGTGCACCGCAAATGCATGTTCTCTCACTTATAAATTTAGCAGCTTGTCAAAAGTCAGATTGGGATATAAGAGAATCAATATCGATTCAATAATCACAGCATTGTTCCAATCCCTTTTCCCTAGGCAGTTGCATTCTCCCTTTGTCCTCTTTGGGGCAAAGCCAGACTGTTTCCTACTGAAATTTTCATTAGAACATGATGTATTTATTAACCGTTATCATAAAGAGAAGGAGGAGGAACTTTTTGTTCAGGCCTCAACAATCTGGATGGCCTTCTAAGGTAAATCCAGATTGCATGTTCTTCCAACTTTTTTGAAAGTGACTTCAAAAGGGAAGGGATAGTCCCTGAATGCAAGTGAGGATTTGTGTTGTTATTATTATTCCAAGTTCTTTCTTGAAGTTCTTTCAAGATTTTTGCTAAGCAAATTATGTTAGTATTTTCATTACGGACACCACTCAGCCTATTAATGCTGCAGAATATATAAAGGATCCCAGATCTAATGCTTTATTGTGAGTTTGCTGTCAAGCCAGGAAGAGAATTAATGGTAGTGGTGGTGAAATCTGGTATATCTCCAATCCTAATATACTTGCTTTTGTCCTTTTAGAGTAAATTACACAAAGAGAAAGAAAAATACCTTTATGATTATATTTACTTAACCAAAAATTATCAATGACATGACTAATTAATGTCAAATAATATACATGCTAGACAGAAGGTAACGAGAGCTGAAGATATTACCGGTAAATATCTGAAAGATTAAAGATTGGAAAGGGTTGTTTTATAACACTTGTGTTTTGCAAAAGTTTACAAAGGCAGAGGTATTTCTTCAAACGACTCAGAATTTCTGCTACCGGCTCTCCAGAACTGGTCAGAACCTGCTTAATCTTACCTCTGCACTCCATTAAGCAATATTATTATTATTATTATTATTATTATTATTATTATTATTATTTATTAGATTTGTATGCTGCCCCTCTCCAGAGACTCGGAGCGGCTCACAACAACAAAAACAGTACAAATCCAACGATTAAAACAATTTAAAACCCTTTGTATAAAAAGCAATCATACATCTCATACAAACCATACATAAAACGGAAACGGTCCAGGGGAATCAATTTCTCCATGCCTGACGACAGAGGTGGGTTTAAAGAAGTTTGTGAAAGGCAAGGAGGGTGGGGGCAATCCTACTCTCCGGGGGGGAGTTGATTCCAGAGGGTTGGAGCTGCCACAGAGAAGGCTCTTCCCCTGTGTCCCGCCAGATGACATTGTTTCATCGACGGGACCCAGAGAAGGCCAACTCTGTGGGACCTAACCGGTCGCTGGGATTCGTGTGGCAGAAGGTGCAGCCAGGGTTCCTTCGGATGCTCTGGTCACTCTATAAATTAAAAATTATTTAAGTTTCATGGACGATGTTGCCAGTCTTCATTAACTATGGCTGAGTCTACAGAGAGGGGCGGCATACAAATCTAATAAATTATTATTATTATTATTATTATTAATAATAATAATAAGAAAAATTTATTAATTTATTAATTTAATTTTTTAATTTATTAATTTAATTTTTTAATTTATTAATTAGATTTGTATTAGTAGTAGATTTGTATTATTATTATTATCATTATTATCATTATTATCATTAATATCATTAATATCATTAATATCATTATTATCATTATTATCATTATCATTATCATTATCATTATCATTATCATCATCATCATCATCATCATCATCATTATTATTATTATTATTATTAACTGAAATTCCCCCAGTCCTCTAATCAATGTATAGGGCATATACAGGGCAAATATCTATTTTAGATGAATTTCTCTGTCTCCCTTACTCCCAAATCTCCTTAATTTTTTTTAACTTCCTGGCAATAACAAAATTGTTTTTCTCATTGCTGTTTTTGTTTTTTTCAGCAGAAAAGCAAGCAAAATAATTTCATCATCAACATGCCCCTCAGAGCCTATGAATGAGCCTGAGACTAATTATGAGTGGCAGGGGAGGATTCCAGCTTACCTTGTTGCTAGTTCGTTCCCTCCCGCGCTGCAGGGGTGCACTTTGTGGGCGTGGCCATACTTCGTGTGTGTGCATGTGCAGTAATAAAAAATCCAAGGGAAAAAAACAAAGCCAAAAAAAGATACACATAATGTCTCAGAAATGTACATAACATTATAATTCTCACTCACTCTCCTTTACAGTTATAATTTTACTCTTAGATTGCTTTTAGATTCTTGTAATTGTTGATTATTTTCATACGACGCCTTAAACATGATCTAAATATTGCCCACAAGATCATATGCTTCAACATCCTGCCTGTCAACGACTACTTCAGCTTCAACCGCAATAACACAAGAGCACGCAACAGGTTCAAACTTAATATGAACCGCTCCAAACTTGACTGTAAAAAATATGAATTTAGCAATCGAGTTGTTGAAGCGTGGAACTCATTACCAGACTCCGTGGTGTCAACTCCCAACCCCCAACATTTTTCCCTTAGACTTTACACGGTTGACTTCTCCAGATTCCTTAGAGGTCAGTAAGGGGCGAGCATAAGTGCACTAGTGTGCCTTCCGTCCCCTGTCCAATTGTCTCTCCTATATTTTATATATCTCTTCTCCCATCCATATATCCTTCCTCTACTCTTCATTGACGTATTCTATTCTCATATCTCTTCTTCTATCCCTTCCCTGATATTTACTACTACACGTTTTTATTCTCTTTAACTCTCAATTTGTATTGGAGAAAATAAATAAAAATAAATAAATAAATAAATAAATAAATATTAGTTTTATAATTGGACTTCATAGTAAAATACTGGAAGTATAATTTGAATAAGCATAAAAATGATTCGGATCATTATATTCTACCCTAAAGGAAAGGAAAGAAATTCATATGGACATTATTTTGCGCTATTCTCCACTGATTTTTCTAAAGCAAAATGAGATATTATATCCTATCAACCAGGTGTCCCTTGATGTGCCTTCCGTCCCCTGTCCTATTGCTCTCCTATATCTCCTATATACCTTTCCTCTATTCCTATATCTCTTCTTCTATTCTTTCATTGATATATTCTATTCCTATATCTTCTTTTCTATTATTTCTTAGATATATTTTACTATGAGTATCTCCTCTATAACCTTCATCATGTATTTTACTATGTGTATATTGATATATACCCACTAAAACCCTCATTGTGTATTGGACTTTTATATCCTTTCTTTATATATAATAACTCATGTCTATCCTCTTCAATATGTATTGTGCATTGGACAAAATAAATAAATAAATAAAATAAATAGTGGTAGGATGTATCTTCTTTATGCATCATTAAAACTATAATCTTTTTATAATCCCTTAATACTAACACCAAAGAAAACAAAAACACAAGTAACCTTAATTACTAAGTCATTCCTAGAAAAATAGAAACTAATTGGAAACATCTGATATACACAAAGAGTATATCATGAGTAATTTGCTCAGGTCAAACTGTCTGAAAGTCTGATTTAAACACAGGAACAAAAATATTTAGCAATTTTTTAAAAAAATTCCAAACCTTTTTTTAGTATTCTTTCAACATTCAAAAGAGAATTATATCTGTGATTACTGAATGAGATAAACAAGTATATCTTCATTAAACAAATCACAATAATTTTTGTTCTATATAACTATGTTTTATCATTTTAAAGATTTATTTAAAACAAAGAAAGCTACATGAACCTTGAAGTGGAGTTTCCCTTACCTTAAACAATTTCAGCTATTATTGTTGTAAATATTACCCTTACTATTATTGTTATTACATTAAATCTATATTTTTATAGAGTTGGCTGTTTCTTTATTATACTTACTATGATAATGAATTGAGACCAAAACCTAGATTTAAAAGGGCCTTCCTGATCTGGTGCCCCTAAAAGTATTGGGATTATAACTCTCAGAATTTATAAACTTTCCTGAGAGAAATTTGTGCTCCATTCTTGATTTAATGATCTATGGTTAGAGGTTTAGCTTTAGATTAACTCTTGGATTTCAAGAATTTTGGGGAAAATTTTTATTATAAACCTTTAATGCATTAGATTTATAGCATTATAATGTTGAATACTTTTGTTATTTTAACTATACAGTGTTCCCTCGATTTTCGCGGGGGATGTGTTCCGAGACCGCCCGCGAAAGTCGAATTTCTGCGAAGTAGAGATGCGGAAGTAAATACACTATTTTTGGCTATGAACAGTATCACAAGCCTTCCCTTAACACTTCAAAACCCTAAATTACAATTTCCCATCCCCCTAGCAACCATTTAGATTATTACTCACCATGTTTATTTATTAAAGTTTATTAAAAAAAAAATTAAAGACAGATGAAAATTTGGTGATGACATAGGACATAATCGGGCAGGAAAAACCATGGTATAGGGGGGGGGGGAAAGTATTTTTTAATTAATATTTTTGAAAAAACGTGGTATAGACTTTCCGCGAAGTTTGAAGCCGCGAAAATCGAGGGAACACTATTTGTTTTATGAATCACCTTTTAAGCTTTGTTGAACAAGATGAACAAGAAATTGATCAGAAGAAAAGGATTTAGGGGTAGTGATTTCTGACAGTCTCAAAATGGGTGAACAGTGCAGTCAGGCGGTAGGGAAAGCAAGTAGGATGCTTGGCTGCATAGCTAGAGGTATAACAAGCAGGAAGAGGCAGATTATGATCCCGCTATATAGAATGCTGGTGAGACCACATTTGGAATACTGTGTTCAGTTCTGGAGACCTCACCTACAAAAAGATATTGACAAAATTGAACGGGTCCAAAGACTGGCTACAAGAATGGTGGAAGGTCTTAAGCATAAAACGTATCAGGAAAGACTTAATGAACTCAATCTGTATAGTCTGGAGGACAGAAGGAAAAGGGGGGACATGATCGAAACATTTAAATATATTAAAGGGTTAAATAAGGTACAGGAGGGAAGTGTTTTTAATAGGAAAGTGAACACAAGAACAAGGGGACACAATCTGAAGTTAGTTGGGGGAACGATTAAAAGCAACATGAGAAAATATTATTTTACTGAAAGAGTAGTAGATCCTTGGAACAAACTTCCAGCATATGTGTTTGGTAAATCCACAGTAACTGAATTTAAACATGCCTGGGATAAACATATATCCATTGTAAGATAAAATACAGAAAATAGTATAAGGGCAGACTAGATGGACCATGAGGTCTTTTTCTGCCGTCAGACTTCTATGTTTCTATGAAATGAACAAGATCTTTAAGTGAATTAATTTGATCATTCTCTGTATATAGAAAGGAAAACAATAAGTAAGACAGTTCAAAATAGTTTCAACCATCCAATCATCCCTATGGAAATTGTCCACCATTCATCCCAGGCTACCAAGTTCTCAGAACAATTTCTTTTAATTTCTGTTTATACAGCTGCTCTATTGATGGCAGGAACATCAACAGTGAAAGTGGAAACAGCTGCAGTTTACACAGGACTCTTCACCCATGCTATTAGAAGTATCAGGAAACTGCCAATAACTGCCTTATAAAATAAGAATAAATTAAAAGGAAGAAGAGAATTTGGTGGCTGGAATTTGTTTGGTTTGTGAGACTAAAATCAGGAAGTATTCTGAACCAGTATCTTAATCAGAGCTGAACAAGAATTCAGGCTCTTTGTTACAGCCATTCTGCATCAAATGATTAAAAGCTAATACCAACCGTCACCATCATCATGATTTATTATAGTTGTCCCATTCCAAAACTCTCTGGTTGGCTTACAGCATACTATTAAAAAATAATTGAAAACATAACCACAGAGCATAAGTTCCCAGACAAAAACAGTCCTAACATTTAAAAGGAAAAAAACAAATAACAGGCTCTCCTATATATTAATATATAAAAGCTAGACTTGGGAGCATTGTCTCAAATCCCTGGATACTATTCAAATTCTCATGGTTTTAATTGTCTCCGGGACTGCCTTCTGCCGCACGAATCCCAGTGATCAGTTAGGTGCCACAGAGTCGGCCTTCTCCGGGTCCCATCGACTAAACAATGTCATCTGGCGGGACCCAGGGGAAGAACCTTCTCTGTGGCGGCCCCGACCCTTTGGAACCAGCTCTCCCCAGAGATCAGGACTGCCCCCACCCTCCTTGCCTTTCGTAAGCTCCTTAAAACCCACCTCTGTCGTCAGGCATGGGGGAATTGAGATATCCCTTTCCCCCTAGGCCTATACAATTTATGCATGGTATGTTTGTGTGTATGTTTGGTTTTAATAAGGAGTTTTTAGTTATTAAATATTAGATTTGTTAGATGCTGTTTTATCTATCTGTCTTTCTGTCTGTCTGTCTGTCTGTCTGTCTATCTATCTATCTATCTATCTATCTATCTATCTATCTATCTATCTATCTATCTATCTATTTATTGAATTTGTATGCCGCCCCTCTCCGTAGACTCGGGGCGGCTAACAACAGTAATAAAAACAGCATATAACAATCCAATATTAAAACAGTTAAAAACCCTTATTATAAAATCAAACATACATACAGACATACCATGCATAAAATTGTAAAGGCCTAGGGGGAAAGAGTATCTCAGTTCCCCCATGCCTGGCGGCAGAGGTGGGTTTTAAGAAGCTTACGAAAGGCAAGGAGGGTGGGGGCAATTCTAATCTCTGGGGGGGAGTTGGTTCCAGAGGGCCAGGGCCGCCACAGAGAAATAAATAAATAAATAAATAAATAAATAAATAAATAAATGAATGAATGAATGAATGAATGAATGAATGAATGAATGAATGAATAAATAAATAAATAAATAAGTCTGAATCAGAGTTAGCCACAGAAGGACAAAAAGGAAACCATCATTGTGTTATTGCAACTCAAGCTCTGCTCCCTGTGTACGCAAGACATGTCACACGCACACCCATACTTATTTCATTCATTTTGTCACAATATAGTTTCTGTAGATATCCCTGCCATGAAGATATTTTTCATATGCAAGAAACAGGAAATTACATTTTCTGTCATATTAAGATAATCAGCTAACTAGAGTTATTGACTCCAGATATTCCCAGTTTCAAGTAACTTAACTTTATCTGTTCTTATGTAGGACGTCTTCATTTGGAGAGGAGAGGAGAGGACAGGGCTGAGGGTTGACAGGAGAAGAGGGGAACAGAAGAGAAGAAGAGAAGAAGAGAGGAGAAGGGAAGGGTTGGGAGGAAGAGGGGAGGGGAGGGGAGGGGAGAGGGGGGAGGGGAGGGGAGGGGAGAGGAGAAGAGAGGATTTATAGTATGACAATTGCAGTGATGTGTTATAGATTAATTTTCATACGAGGTCATCTAATTAAGTTATATCACCCTGTTTTCCCCAAAACAAGATCCCCCCTGATAATAAGCCCAATTGGGCTTTTGAGTTCATGGCAATAAGGCCAAGCACTTATTTCAGGGTTCAAAAAAATATAAGACAGGGTGTTATTTTCGGGGAAACAGGATAGGCTTCTGAGTTTCTTTTGATGGATTGTTAAAGGAATTATGTCCAATGTGCTATATATATTTGCACAAGAATGATATTTTTAAAAGTATTTTATACGGTTGTGTAATTTGCCATCTTGGTGATAAAAAAACCACTGCTAGGTAGAAAACATTACTCTTGCATAGGTACTGGGACTCTACATAGTAATTTAAAAAATCCTTTTTCATGGCATTTAATAATAATAATAATAATAATAATAATAATAATAATAATAATAATAATAATAATTTATTAGATTTGTATGTCGCCCCTCTCTAAAGACTTGGGGCGGCTCACAACAATGATAAAAACAATATTATAGTGGCACAAATCTAATATTAAAAGAAATAACTAAAACCCTATCATATTAGAACCAAACAACACATACATACCAAACATAAATTATAAGGAGCCTAGGGGAAAGATGTCTCAAATCCCCCATGCCTGGCGATATAGGTGGGTCTTGAGTAGTTTACGAAAGACAAGGAGGGTGGGAGCAGTTCTAATCTCCGGGGGGGAGTTGATTCCAGACGGCCGGGGCCGCCACAGAGAAGGCTCTTCCCCTGGGGCCCACCAGACGACATTGTTTAGTCGATGGGACCTGGAGAAGGCCAATTTGTGAAGACATTTTACTTTACTGAATAGGGTCCATTCAGATTTTGTTGTATGACTGTGGGTGTGTTGCATAGTGAAAAAATTGCTGTGGAAAAAATATAATTTTCCCAGGAGGAGCTTTCAGTGCAGTTGCTATGTGGTTGTGCAAGGATGTGATCTCCCATTGATTGGTGTGTTTGTACAACTAGAAATGGACTACCATTTTTTCCTGTCATCTTGACATTATTTCTAAACTTAATTGTTTAAAGATACTTTTACTTATTTGGGTTTGGGGGTATCTTTATTTTGCAAGTATCTTTATTTTGCCCTATTTGGACCGGGAGTCGTTGCTCACAGTCACTCATGCCCTCATCACCTCGAAGCTCGACTACTGTCATGCTCTCTACATGGGGCTACCTTTGAAGAATGTTCGGAAACTTCAGATCGTGCAGAATACAGCTGCGAGAGCAATCATGGGCTTTTCAAAATATGCCCATGTTACTCCAACACTCCGCAGTCTGCACCGGTTGCCGATCAGTTTCCGGTCACAATTCAAACTGTTGATTATTACCTATAAAGCCCTTCATGGCACCGGACCAGGATACCTGCGAGACCGCCTTCTGCCGCACGAATCCCAGCGACCGGTCAGGTCCCACAGAGTTGGCCTTCTCCGGGTCATGTCGACTAAACAATGTCTGGCGGGACCCAGGGGAAGAGCCTTCTCTGTGGCGGCTCCGACCCTCTGGAATCAGCTCCCTCCAGAGATTAGAACTGCCCCTACCCTCCTTGCCTTTTGTAAACTCCTCAAAACCCACCTCTGTCGTCAAGCGTGGGGGAACTGAGACATCTCCCCCTGCCTATGTAGTTTTAGTGCATGATATGACTGTATGTATGTTTTTTATATTGGGGTTCCTTGTTTTTAGATTTTTTTAAATGTACAATTGCTATTTTAGATTTTAAATTATTAGATTTGTCAATACATATTGTTTTTTATCACTGTTGTGAGCCGCCCCGAGTCTGCGGAGAGGGGCGGCATTCAAATCTAATTAATAATAATAATAATAATAATAATAATAATAATAATAATAATAATACAGGATAGTACAGACAGCATAGAAGAAAAACAATTGGACTTGTAATCTATTTCATTCAGTTATATGATATTTCTTTTTCTTTTTACTTTTATTTATGTATAAACATGTTAACAGGACTTCATTCAAGTCCTCATAATTTCATGGGGAGTAAAAAATTAGCAGGCATAAATTATAACACTTTTGCAACATTTAACAACATCTCAAAATAATCATAAAATTATAGTGTTTTTTTTTTAAAGCTTAAGAAGAACAGCAAGAACTGAGGAGGAGAAAAATTAACCGATGACTTGCAACAGTCAGGAGTTCAATTCTACAGTCAGGAAATCTGAGTATTGGTGTTTTCAGATTGTGGTCTCACAATTTCCTGGCAATTGCAATAACGTAGCACACTTGAAAAAGTTCTTTTATGTCTTTTAAATTGACCAGAGGCATTTTTTGTGGACTGATGAGAAAGCTGGGCTGTTTCATTTTTTGTTTTTCTTCCAAAGATGGCAGCTGGAAGAGTGAAAAGATAAAGTGATTTTTCATCCTTTTTAACCAGGTCAAATTGACAAGAGTTCTGAGGCTTTTCTCTTTTAACTCAAATAACAATAGTGTAGACCAGGAGTTCCCAAACTTGGCAACTTTAAGATTTGTGGATTTCAACTCTCAGAATTCTGGCTGGAGAATTCTGGGAGTTGAAGTCCACAAGTCTTAAACTTGCCAAGTTCGAAGATCTCTGGTGTAAACAGTTAACTGTGATGTATTTTCTTTTTCACTAGTCCAAAGAGGTGAAAGAAAAGAAAACGAGGGCATGTAGAAATCAGAAGTAAATATGGTTTAGAGGGAACATCAGTGAACCAGCAGAGAAGGGATTGAATCCAGAATTCATTTTCAGCTGGTTTACACATGAGAGATAAACAGCTCAAGTTTGCAGCACGGAAAAGTTCTCAGAGCCAGAAATAAACATGCACGCCAGAGAACAACAGTCTCCAATTGCAGCATCAACTGCAATATCCTTTCTCCAATTTAGCCTTCTGCAAATGTACTGGAATCGTTAATTTTCAGTCATTATGGCTAACAGCATCATTGAAAAAGACTTGGATAAAATAATAGCTGAAAGCCATAATCAGCAAGTGGGAGGAACAGGCAAGTATTCAAAAAGGTAGGACAGGCATTCAAGTAAAGCTGCTTTATTTTTTTTCCAAGAGGCAACTGGACTTTCTGGGTGGTTATTTATTTATTTATTTATTTATTTGTTTGTTTGTTTGTTTGTTTGTTTGTTTGTTCGTTCGTTCGTTCGTTCGTTCGTTCATTCATTCCCGCCTGCTCCTGGGTTAAAACTTACCTTTATTTCTTTGCCCAAAGCACAGCTGCTAGGAGGTAGAGTAGAGAGAACTTGGGTGCAGGGGAGTGGATTGTGGAGCTTCCTACATAGCTTCTGCTCGGGTAATCTCACACTACCAACCAGAGTACACAAAACTTTTGCCAGACCAATCCTTGAATACAGATCATCTGTCTGGAACCCACACCGCGTTTTGGACATAAACACTCTAGAAAATGTCCAGAGATACTTTACTAGAAGAGCCCTCCACTCCTCCACTCGCAACAGAATGCCCTACGCAACTAGACTTACAATCCTAGGTTTAGAAAGCTTAGAACTATGTTGTCTTAAACATGACCTAAGCATAGCCCATAAAATCATCTGCTACAATGTCCTTCCGGTCAATGACTACTTCAGCTTCAACCACAACAACACATGAGCACACAACAGATACAAACACAAAGTAAACTGCTCTAAACTTGACTGCAGGAAATACGACGTTAGTAACCGAGTAGTTGATGCATGGAACTCGCTACCAGATTCTGTAGTATTAGCACCTAACCCCCAAAACTTTAATCTTAGACTGTTGACCTCTCCCGATTCCTAAGAGGTCAGTAAGGGGGTGCATAAGTGCACCAGAGTGCCTTCCGTCCCCTGTCCTAATGTTTATCTTTTACTAGTATCATGTTTATAAATATTATATCTTTATATACTACCAATATGTACTTGACATAAATAAGTAAGTAAGTAAGTAAGTAAGTAAGTAAGTAAGTAAGTAAGTAAGTAAGTAAGTAAGTAAATAAATAAAGGCAAAGATTGAAGTATGCTGTCAGGCGGTAGGGAAAGCAAGTAGGATGCTTGGCTGCATAGCTAGAGGTATAACAAGCAGGAAGAGGGAGATTATGATTGTTACATGCTGTTTTTTATCATTGTTGTTAGCCGCCCCAAGTCTATGGAGAGGGGCGGCATACAAATCCAATAAATAAATAAAAATCCAATAGATAAATTTCTGTGAATGAACAGTTGAATTGAAGTGCATTTGTATCAGAGAGATAGTGGAAGACTCAGTAGTTCTTATATGCTCATAGAAAGAATTGACGCTTTTTACATATAGCTGATAGTGATTCTCTTAATGGTGGGAAATGTGGTGTTACAGATAATTTGAGCTTGTTTTATCCTTTACGTGTGCTCCGTGCATTCAAAGAAATGGATGTGTATTTGAAGATCAGAACTCATTTCTACTTTGTACTCTTATTCTTTTTTTCTTGCCTCTAACTTATCTCTCTGTGAACAGTCTCATGTTGTGCGCCTGGACAACTCCAAAATATTTTCTCAAAATACTAAATTTGTACTCTAGGTCAGGGATTTCTAGCTCAGAATGTCATGTGAACTTAACTCATTTGTAAGATATAAGATATTCAAACAACTGATTACCAATTTACAAACTCTGCCAAGGACAAAAGGGTGGGGAATAAATTATTTCTAGTACAAACATGATACGAAGAATCACTGTCTGGTCTGTTTCCCTGTTTGCAAAAAGACGAAGCAAACAGCTTCTATGCTGCAATTGGCTGTGTACGCAAAGAACACAATAGGTATTCTATTAACAGTTAGTACTATTATTATTTTTTAAAATTGTATGCCTTCTTGGGACAAGTTCCTACATTTTTCTTGGCAAGGTTTCAGAAGTACGAATCCCAGCGACCAGTTAGGTCCCACAGAGTGGGTCTTCTCCGGGTCCCGTCAACTAAACAATGCCGCTTGGCGGGACCCAGGGGAAGAGCCTTCTCTGTGGCGGCCCCGGCCCTCTGGAACCAACTCCCGCCAGAGATTAGAATTGCCCCCACCCTCCTTGCCTTTTGTAAGCTACTTAAAACCCACCTCTGCCGACAGGCATGGGGGAATTGAGATACTCTTTCCCCCCAGGCCTTTACAATTTTATGCATGGTATGTCTGTATGTATGTTTGGTTTTTTATTATAATGGGTTTTAATTGTTTTTAGTATTGGATTATTGTTATACGCTGTCTTTTTATTGCTGTTAGCCGCCCCGAGTCTGCGGAGTGGGGCGGCATACAAATCCAATAAATAAATAAATAAAATAAATAAGTAGCTTTCATTGCATTTTTTCTAGGGCTAAGAGAGGGTGACTTGGCCAAAGTCACCCTACTGGCTTCATGTCCAAGATAGGACTAGAACCCCTGGTCTCGAAATGGGTGCTTTACCACTACATGACCAATAGTTATATCATGCAGTGTTTCTTCAATTTTTGTAGAAGCTATCATCTATCTTTCATTTAAAAGTGGTCATTCTAGTGTGCCATAATTGACTTTTTCAATCTGGGCAGGAACTGGGCATGGCTAGTTTAATGAAAAGAAGGACTAGGGGACGCATGATAGCGGTCTTCCAGTATCTCATGGGTTGCCACAAAAAAGAAGGAGTCAACCGATTCTCCAAATCACCTGAGCATCGAACAAGAAGCAATGGGTGGAAACAAAACCTGCACAGCCTGCACTGGCTGCTGACCAGTTTCCGGTCACAATTCAAAGTGTTGGTTATGACCTATAAAGCCCTATATGGCATCAGACCAGAATATCTCCGGGACCACCTTCTGCCGCACGAATCCCAGCGGCTGATTAGGTCCCACAGAGTTGGCCTTCTCCGGGTCCTGTCAACTAAACAATGTTGGCTGGCGGGACCCAGGGGAAGAGCCTTCTCTGTGGTGGCCCTGGCCTTCTGGAATCAACTCCCTCCAGAGATTCGAACAGCCCCCCAGCCTCGCCTTCCGTAAAATGTTGAAGCCCCACCTTTGTAGGTTTTTCTCTCGCAAAGGCTTATCCCAATTTCAAAATTACTATTATTTTTAATGTTAAAATGTTGGCAGATTTTGTTTTTTCAAGCTTTAACTAATCGATTATTTAAAAAAATAGTTTTAAAAATTATTTCTTTTTGAGATTTTGAGTTTGTAAAATGAATCATGGCATAACTGTAGCAAAGAGAAAATTGGCAAAAAAGCATTGGTGTTTTTTTTTTTTAAATAGTGTAACTTGACACACTATTTGTTGCAGTGGAGGGATATTTAAGATCCCTAAGGAAAAATTCTACTGCAATGTGGGAAACGGCATATTTAGATGTTTCCTCATTCACTGACTTTCAGTTTTCCAGTTGGCACATAACTATGAGAATCTACTTATGACTGACATTTTCTAATACAAATAAACGACTTAAATCAACAAAGGATGTCTGAACTGTTCCAATATTCTCTCAAGGGGCCAAGGATATGTAATAATACTTAACATCTCTGTAGCTCTTTTGGAGGGGAGGGGATTTGCTCTTTAAGTATCTCAACTGCAAGGATAATTGCATATTTATAACCACTATTGGACCACTAGACCAGTGATGGTGAACCTTTATTTCCTCGGGTGCTACAAGAGCTGTGCGCATCGCTATCGCGCATGCGTGAGTGCCCATACCAATAATTCAATGCCTTAGAAGGGTGAAAACAGCTTTTCCTGCCCCCTGGAGGTTGGAAATGGACTGTTTCCCAACTTCTGATAGAAACATAGAAACATAGAAGACTGACGGCAGAAAAAGACCTCATTTATTTTATTTATTTATTCATTTGTCCAATACACAAATACATAGGAAGAAAATAAACATGAAGTAATGTATATATAAGGATAAAAGAAAATAGAAGAGAAGATATATGAAAGGAAGAAAATATACATGATAGATGAGATAAAGGAAAGACGATTGGACAGGGGACGAAAGGCACACTCGTGCACTTATGTACGCCCCTTACTGGCCTCTTAGGAACCTGGAGAGGTCAATCGTGGAGAGTCTAAGGGAGAAATGTTGAGGGTTAGGGGTTGACATTATTGAGTCCGGTAATAAGTTCCACGCTTCAACAACTCAATTGTTAAAGTCATATTTTTTGCAGTCAAGTTTGGAGCGGTTTGTATTAAGTTTGAATCTGTTGCGTGCTCTTGTGTTGTTGCGGTTGAAGCTGAAGTAGTCATTGACCGGTAGGACATTGCAGCATATGATCTCATGATCCATCTAGTCTGCCCTTATACTATTTTTTGTATTTTATCTTAGGATGGATATATGTTTTTCCCAGGCATGTTTAAATTCAGTTACTGTGGGTTTACCAACCACGTCTTCTGGAAGTTTGTTCCAAGGATCTACTACTCTTTCAGTAAAATAATATTTTCTCATGTTGCTTTTGATCTTTCCCCCAACTAACTTCAGATTGCGTCCCCTTGTTCTTGTATTCACTTTCCTATTAAAAACACTTCCCTCCTGAACCTTATTTAACCCTTTGACATATTTAAATGTTTCGATCATGTCCCCCCTTTTCCTTCTGTCCTCCAGACTATACAGATTGAGTTCATGAAGTCTTTCCTGATACATTTTATGCTTAAGACCTTCCACCATTCTTATAGCCCGTCTTTGGACCCGTTCAATTTTGTCAATATCTTTTTGTAGGTGAGGTCTTCAGAACTGAACACTGTATTCCAAATGTGGTCTCACCAGCGCTCTATATAGCGGGATCACAATCTCCCTCTTCCTGCTTGTTATACCTCTAGCTATGCAGCCAAGCATCCTACTTGCTTTTCCTACTGCCCAGTAGGCTCGTGTTTTGCCCTCCCCAGGCTCCAAAGGCTTCCTTGGTGTTGGGGGACAGCAAAAATGCCCCCCCATTCCCACTGAGGCTCTCTGGAAGCCAAAAACACTCTCCCAGAGCCTCCGCGATAGCCAAAAATCAGCTGGCTGGCACACACATGCATGTTGGAGCTGAGCTGGGGAACAGCTCATATACCAGCAGATATTGCCTCCGCGTGCCACCTGGAGCCATAGGTTCACCATCACTGTACTAGACTGATGCACCGATTTTAGTGTTCCAAATATTTTTTTTACCTTGTATAAACTAAGAATGCTTCAGCTATCAGACAACTGATAAAGCGATGTTATGACATTCTCCTTTATTCAAGCTATTAATTTAAATCAGAAAAGTCATAGTGTATTGCTTTGAAACTCACATATAGAGTTTTTATGCTTTTAGAAACGCTTTTAGAAACACTTCAAGCAACTGGATTTCCTTAGTATAAGGTTTTCATGACCTTTATTTTCTACCAAATAACTGATTCACTGCACAATAAAACAATTTGTAAACCAATGGCCCTAATTTAGGTTTTAATAACTTTTTTTCAGTCCTCTGATATTGTGGATGTAATTCTGATTTAATAGCTGACAGGAAATACTCTAAGATTATTACTTTGCTCTAAAATTCCTGTGTAGAAGTTCAACCCCATACAATTAGAAACACATGTGGGAATGGCAGGAGACCAGCCATTCTATATCCTGATTTCTCCCTTGTCTGTTCTGCCAGTCTCCATGAATTGGGGATCAGCATGTATAGTAGAAAGCTACTTTTTTATTTCTATTTGTTGTGGTTAGCTCTGCCCCAGCTCCTGCCCCAAGGAATGTGCAGGTGGATGTGGGGGAGACATCCACATGCCGCAGGCCTGTTTTGCTCCCGATGGAATCTGACAATGAAGCCTCCTCTGACCAAGGAAGCATGAGTGACAGGGAAGAGGGGAGTTTGGCAGACAGCCCAGGAGGAGATTAATCATCTGTATCATCCTTGGATTCTGAACAAGAATTAATGACACATCCATGCATGCGTAGAGTGATGCATAGGAGACAACAACTGAAGGATTATTACAAGAGAAAATGAGGCCACCTGTGGTTGGGTGGGGTTCCAGTAATTAGGGCTGCTGCTATAAATAGCAGCATGTGGGTTTGGCCGTTGTGGAAGAGTATCTGATCGCAGTTCTTCAGGAATCGTGTGTTGCTGTTTTCTGGACTTTGTTGATTTTTTACACCTTTGAAACCAAAGCAGAGCAACGTGTGTGTGTCTCACTTCGTTGGAAGAAGAAGGGGTGTGAAGTTTCTTCACAGCTGCTAGCTAAGTACTTAATGACTGCTTAAGGGAAATTGTACAGACTATCTGGTTGTTTTGGGACGAGTGCTCTTTGCAATACAAAAAGAGTGCTTAGTTTATTTTGAATTTTGTGATAAAGAACATTGTTTTGAATTTTCAAACGTATGTGTGTCCGAAATTTGTACCCTTGAATTTTCAGGAGGCTCCTACCAGAGAGGCCGGCAGAACACTACAGTATTGGCTTTTCATGATAATTAAAACTGAAAAAATGAAGTTCAAAATTGCTCAAGGATCTATACCATTAGACAAGATTCCTACTACAAAAGAACTGAGCTGTGGGAATAGAGGAGGAGGAGGACAGCCAACAACAAAGGAACACCATACTGGCTTTTACCTTCATCAGCCATAATGAATTCTAACTGCAATGAAAGGGACTCACAGTTATAGACACTACTGCAGTTTTTAACACTACTTCAGTCATGAAGTCATGCTTTCAGGGTCTTGTTTAATATGCATGAATATTCATGTTTACAGAAATACAGTTAGTACTTTTAGCATTATTGTAGTATGTAACTGCATACCATTTATTTATTTATTTATTTATTTATTTATTTTCTCCAATACACAATGAGGGTTTTAGTGGGTATATATCTATATACACATAATAAAATACATGATGAAGGTTATAGAGGAGATTCTCATAGTAAAATATATCTAAGAAATAATAGAAAAGAAGATAAAGTAATAGAACATATCAATGAAAGAATAGATGAAGAGATATAGGAATAGAAGAAAGGTATAGGAGATATAGGAGAGCAATAGGACAGGGGATGGAAGGCACTCTAGTGCACTTGTACTCGCCCCTTACTGACCTCTTAGGAATCTGGATAGGTCAACCGTAGATAATCTAAGGGTAAAGTGTTGGGGGTTTGGGGATGACACTATGGAGTCCGGTAATGAGTTCCACGCTTCGACAACTCGGTTACTGAAGTCATATTTTTTACAGTCAAGTTTGGAACGGTTAATATTAAGTTTAAATCTTGTGTTGTTGTGGTTGAAGCTGAAGTAGTCGCCGACAGGCAGGACGTTGCAGCATATGATCTTGTGGACAATACTTAGATCTTGTTTAAGGCATCTTAGTTCTAAACTTTCTAGGCCCAGGATTGAAAGTCTAGTCTCGTAGGGTATTCTATTTCGAGTGGAGGAGTGAAGGGCTCTTCTGGTGAAGTATCTTTGGACATTTTCAAGGGTCTGTTAATGTCTGAGATGCAATATGGGTTCCAAACAGATGAGCTGTATTCGAGGATGGGTCTGGCAACTAATAATATATACGTTATGTGCAGTGAAGGGCTACCAAAAATTTTACTACCACACTGTGGGCGTGGCTTATGCAGGATGCCCTGCCTTTCGTTTCAACTTCTTTCAGTACAAATTGGGTCCTCGGGGCTGGAGCTTCATTTTCACTACCCCACTGTGTTCCCCTGCATCCGGGCGGCAGCCCACCCCTGGTTATGTGCATATGTATATGTATTGCATGTGTGTACTCAAAGAGAGTAAGATCACAGAAACCTGAGTTTCAATGCTGTTTTGTATATTATTATTATTCTTAGGCAATACGTTTTAATAAGGGTGTAGTAGATAATTTAATTTAACCTGAACATGTGCAACTGCTTCTTGAATAACATTCAAGAAACATATAGAGCGCTGGTGAGACCACATTTGGAATACTGTGTTCAGTTCTGGAGACCTCACCTACAAAAAGATATTGACAAAATTGAACGGGTCCAAAGACGGGCTACAAGAATGGTGGAAGGTCTTAAGCATAAAACGTATCAGGAAAGACTTAATGAACTCAATCTGTATAGTTTGGAGGACGGGGGACATGATCAAAACATTTAAATATGTTAAAGGGTTAAATAATATTCAGGAGAGAAGTGTTTTTAATAGGAAAGTGAACACAAGAACAAGGGGGCACAATCTGAAGTTAGTTGGGGGAAAGATCAAAAGCAACATGAGAAAATATTATTTTACTGAAAGAGTAGTAGATCCTTGGAACAAACTTCCAGCAGACGTGGTTGGTAAATCCACAGTAACTGAATTTAAACATGCCTGGGATAAACATATATCCATCCTAAGATAAAATACAGGAAATAGTATAAGGGCAAACTAGATGGACCATGAGGTCTTTTTCTGCCGTCAGCCTTCTATGTTTCTAAGATATTCTACTGATTAATAGTTCTAAATTTCTAGGAGAAATTTGTCCTCTAAATTTCTATGGAGATTCTCATCCAGGTCATGGTTGTTTGAAAAGTGCTTTTTAAAATGGCAAATTGACTTTCTGTTTTTTTTTTTCCTTTGAAGACGTTTTGCTTCTCATCCAAGAAGCTTCTTCAGCTCTGGAAGAAGTGAAACATCTTCAAAGAAAAGCCAGAAAGTCCTGTTACCTTTGGGAAGTCCCTAGTTCTAGGTTGCTTGTCTCCTTGATTAGTTTCCATCCATTGCTTCTTGTACTGCCTTCAAGTGCTTTGGGGAATAGGGTGACTCCCTATTCTTTGTAGCAACTCTTTCTTTCTTCCTTTCTTTCTTTCTTTCTTTCCTTCCTTCCTTCCTTCCTTCTTTCTTTCTTGGATTTTTATGCCACCCTTCTCCTTAGACTCAGGACGGCTTACAACTTGTTAGCAATAGCACTTTTTAACAGAGCCACCCTATTGCCCCCACAATCCGTGTCCTCATTTTACCCACCTTGGAAGGATGGAAAGCTGAGTCAACCTTAAGCCAGTGATGAGATTTGAACCGCTGACCTACACATCTACAGTCAGCTTCAGTAGCCTGCAGTACAGCACTCTACCTGCTGCGCCACCCCGGCTCATTATACAATAGATGCAATAATATGCAACAGATCCTGAATTCTTTTTCAACTTCTCAGTCTAATCTGGTATCTTCTATACAGATATTTACCAAGCCCAATCATGCTCAGCTTCCAAATCCAGACCATGTCCAGACCTACCGCTTACTATAGAATCATATTAATTATTGGAATAAATAGTCATTTTCCCAATTTTGTTTTTTGAGAGAATAGCTGTATATAACTTAAAGGGCTTGAATTAGTTTTCAGTATTCTAGGGCACAAAAATATAAGTCGTTCTCAATATTTGCTTCCTTTAAAAAGTTTATTGTGACGTTATGTTCAATTATACAAATATTTCAGTTGAATTAGAATTTTGGTACTACAAATGAGAAATTGCATTTGAACCGGAGTTGTGTACTAATGATTAGTATGTCATTGCAAAGATGTATAGACTTTTATTGAAAATGATTATGCTAGGTGAAAGTGTTAAAGTCTGTGTGATTAAGTGGGCAAAATTGACATAATGTAATGCTAGATCAATGGGAGAACATGTGGAGTAAGGAATTCACTTTGAGCTATAATTTGAAAGAGAATTTTACAAGATGATTTATCATTGGTATTTAAAACCTGATAAATTGTCAAAGATGTATAATTGTGTGTCAAACATCTGTTGGAAATATAATCACTATGAAAATACCTTTTATCGTACTATTTGGTAAGAAGGTTAAGAGTTATTGGGATCAAGTATGTAAGAGAATTCTTAAAGCAAATGTAGTATTAAAACCAAAGGGGTTTTTTGAAGTTTGATAGATAAAGCAGGGGTACAAAAATATGGAACTTTGTTTGTATGTATAATTGCATTGAAACCTTTGTATGCACAAAGGTTGAAAGACTTACTGATTCTCATAATAGAAGAATAGAATTGGCTAAAACAGAGAAATTAATTACCTTGATTTAAAAATAAAAACAATTTGTCTGACTTTGTTTCTAGGTGCTTCTGGGACTTTTTGCTAGAAACTCAAAGAAATGCTACATTCATTTTGGAATTATAAATGTTCGTGATTATAGCAATGCTGGATATTATTGAATTTTAGATTAAAAAGTTAATATATTTTATATTTGTAACTTTATCAAAAGAAGTTGAAAGTTATTATTTCTTTTCTTTTTTCTTTATTCCTCCGTATCTTTCATTCCCCTATTTTCTCTTTTTCTCAAAAATTTCTGCTTGTTCTGTTCTGGATTAAAGCAACTCAATTTTTTCAGGCATGTGTGCCGGACTCAAAAAAAAAATGTTCTGATTGCTTTAAGAAGGCAACCTATTAAAATTAATCCTTAAAACAACTGTGATTCCCCCCCCCCAGGGATGGTATATTCCATGATGGAAAGGGATCTATAAATTTATCTACACAGAGGGTTTTTGTCCCTAGTATCAGAGTTGTTCTTTCTCACTCCCGACCTTACAAATTTACAACCTTTTAAAAATGCTGCTCACAGAGGTCAGGAATAGTTTTTAAGACATAATGGATTTTTCATAAGTCTTTCCTTATCTGTCTCTTTATTTTTATAGCATATTTCTGCGAAAATTGGGCAATCCAAGAACATGAATCCAAGAACTGACAGAGAAGAGAAATTAAGGCAAACCATAATATTAATGGATCCAGCCATGACATTGCTGAAGCCAATACAAATCTCAGACTATGTTTAGTTCATGTTCATAAATCTGTCCTTTTGGCTTGAAGAGAGCTTTTTCTCCCTCCGTTCAATGATCTGAAATAATGACTTTCTCTTTATGGCCAGAACAACTGTGCTTTCTATCTGCTGTTCACTTTGTTCACATTTAACTTAGAAATATACAGCTTGGCTGTCAGACTTCAGTGTCACTCGAGGTCCTGGGAACATACCACCCTCATTTTGATCTTTCGTTGGGAGCTTCCTGCCTAATCTCCCTTCAGACTTCAACTCTGGGAGATTTATCACTGAAAGTTAACAATCTTCTTCTATGTAGCTAAGCTAAGATTCAATTCGGAAAACTAACTTTGAAAAGTGAAATTAATATAGGTAATTGTCTCATGGACAGGGAAGGCAGAAACAAACAAAGTTAGTTAAACAGATTTAGGACATATTTCTGATTAATTTTTATTGCTTTTTTTTATATAAAAGTGGGAAATGGCTAGATTTTTAAAGAACCCCCAAGATTCATTATCACATTATCAAATTAGACCTTGGTATACTAATAACAAAAGATTTAAGTGCCAAAGCCCACTGCAACAATATAGCCAAGAAGGCTTCAAGAGTTGTAAACCTAATCCTACGTAGCTTCTGCTCTGGCAATCTCACACTACTTACCAGAGCTTACAAAACTTTCGCCAGACCCATCCTCGAATACAGCTCATCTGTTTGGAACCCATATCGCATCTCAGACATTAACACCCTTGAAAATGTCCAAAGATACTTCACCAGAAGAGCCCTTCACTCCTCCACTCGAAATAGAATACCCTACGAGACTAGACTTTCAATCCTGGGCCTAGAAAGTTTAGAAATAAGACTCCTTAAACAAGATCTAAGTATTGCCCACGAGATCATATGCTGCAACGTCCTGCCTGTCGGCGACTACTTCAGCTTCAACCACAACAACACAAGAGCACACAACAGATTTAAACTTAATATTAACAGCTCCAAACTTGACTGTAAAAAATATGACTTCAGTAACCGAGTTGTCGAAGCGTGGAACTCATTACCGGACTCCATAGTGTCCTCCCCAAACCCCCAACACTTTACCCTTAGATTATCTACGGTTGACCTATCCAGATTCCTAAGAGGTCAGTAAGGGGCGAGTACAAGTGCACTAGAGTGCCTTCCGTCCCCTGTCCTATTGCTCTCCTATATCTCCTATACCTTTCTTCTATTCCTATATCTCTTCTTCTATTCTTTCATTGATATATTCTATTCCTATATCTTCTTTTCTATTATTTATTAGATATATTTTACTATGAGTATCTCCTCTATAACCTTCATCATGTATTTTACTATGTGTATATAGATATATACCCACTAAAACCCTCACTGTGTATTGGACTAACTAACTAACTAACTAACTAACTAACTAACTAACTAACTAACTAACTAACTAACTAACTAAATAAATAAATAAATAAATAAATAAATAAATAAACAAACTCTGTCCAGTCCATATTTTTCAAACTATTTTTAAGACTTTAGATAGCCCTAACAAAAAAGCTTGAGAGGCTTAATTACATCCATTTGCTTAAATGTCAAACTTTAGTTTACTGTAGTTCTCCCTGCCCCTTACTCTGGATATCATTCACAGTTGTATTTAGCTAGATTCTTGCCAAATCTAGGTCTGGTGTAACCAATGCTTACCCTAAAAGTTGTCCATTTTCTGGCCTTTCTCAAAGAGTTTGCTATTTACCCAAGTTCAGCATATTATAAGAATTCATAGCATTATAATTCACAACAGATGCTTATTTTCCAGGGGAATCGCAAATATGTTAGGATTATATGCAGAAAAAATTCTTTTTGCTTACCTTCTGTTCTCTGAGGTACAATAGAAAATGCCTAATTGGGGCTTTTCCAAATTTCTCTTTTTATTTACTTATAAGCCTGATCTCACTTATGAATCCTATATGACAAGATGGAAAAGTACCATATTTTTCAGAGTGTAAGACGCACCTGAGTTTTTGGGGGAGGAAAATAGGGAAAAGAATCTGCTTACCAGGTATTCATCTGTTCTGTCGGGCTCTCTGGTAGACTCCTCCCAAAAATTCACAGGTACAAATTTCAGACACACACACGTTTGAAAATTCAAAACAATGTTCTTTATAATGAAACTTCACTTAAGCTAAGCCCTCTTTTTGTATAGCAAAGAGCACTCGTCTCCAAACAAACTAGTAATTTGTACAAGTCCCTTATCAGTTCTGTGATACTTAGCTTGCAGCTGTGAGGCAATTCACAGCCGGCCTGGGGGGCTTCCCAGCACCCCTCCGAACCCGGGTTCAGGGTTCGGGGGGTGCTGGGAAGCCCCCCAGGCCGGCTGCGACCTTTTAAAACAGCTGCGCCGCTTCCCAGCTGTCTCCTGAAGCCCAACGCCAAAGCCGAACTTCCGCGTTCGGCTTCGGGAGACAGCTGGGAAGTGGCATGGCTGTTTTAAAAGGTGACAGCCGGGCTGGGGGGCTTCCCAGCAACCTCCCGAACCGAACCCGGGGTTCAGAAAAATTTTGCCTCTTCTTACGAACTTTGTTCGAGTTACGAACTGGCGTTCGGGAGGCTTCTGGGAAGCCCCGCCGCCCGGCTGTCACCTTTTAAAACAGCCGCGCGACTTCCCAGCAGTCTCCGAACGCCAGTTCGTAACTCGAAAAAAGTTCGTAAGAAGAGGCAAAAATTTTCTGAACCCCGGGTTCGTATCACGAGTTGTTCGTAAGACGAGGGGTTCGTATCTTGAGGTACCACTGTACCTTGATAAGGCCACACTTAAAATACTGCATTCAGTTTTGGTCTCAACAATATAAAAAGGATGTTGAGACACTAAAAAGAATGCAGAAAAGAACAACAAAGATAATTAGGGGATTGGAGACTAAAACATATGAAGAATGGTGGCAGGTACTGGGTATGTCTAATTTAATGAAAAGAAAGACTAGACTTGATAGCAGTGTTCCAATATCTCAGGGGTTGCCACAAAGAAGAGGGAGTCAAACTATTCTCTAAAGCAGTGTTTCCCAACCTTGGCGACTTGAAGAGATCTGGACTCCAACTCCCAGAATTCCCCAGCCAGCATTTGCTGGCTGGAGAATTCTGGGAGTTGAAGTCCAGATCTCTTCAAGATACCAAGGTTGGGAAACCCTGCTCTAAAGCACCTTAGGGTAGAACGAGAAGCAATGGGTGGAAATTAATCAAGGACAAAAGCAACTTAGAACAAAGGAGAAATTTGTTGACAGAACAATTAATCAGTGGAACAGCTTGCTCCCAGAAGTTGCGAATGCTCCAAGACTGGAAGTTTTAAAGAAGATGTTGGATAACCATTTGTCTGAAGTGGTGTAGGGCAGTGATGGTGAATCTACAGGTGCCATAGGTGGCAAGCGGAGCCATATCTGCTGGCACATGAGCTGTTGCCCTAGCTCAGCTCCAACGTACATGAGTGTGCTGGTCAGCTGATTTTTGGCTGAAACAGAGGCTCTGGGTATATGGGGAGCGGCATTTTTACCCTCCTTCAGCTCCAGGGAAGCCTTTGGACCTGGGGAGGGCAAAACACGAGCCTACTGGGCCCACCAGAAGACGGGAGTCTGTTTCCTGCTTCCAGAGGGCCTCCAGAAGGTCTCCAGAGGGTATGGGCAGCTGTTTTTGCCCTCCCCAGGCATTGAATTATGGGTGTGGGCATTTGGGCATGTGCAATAGATTGTGCCCATGCTTTTTCGGCACCCGAGGACAAAAAGGATCACCATCACTGGTGTAGGGTTTCCTGACTAAGCAGGGGATTGGACTAGAAGACCTCCAAGGTCCCTTCCAATTCCAAATTATTCTATTCTATTCTAAGGCTATGAAAAGGAATTATATATTGTATGCTACCTGCTGATTGCAAGCTCCCATTAAAACTCCCATTAAATAAGGTCAATTTTCCATTTCCTTTGAATTGTTCTGTTGTAGCCTTCCAAATAGGCAGAATGAAAATTGTAGTTCCAGGAAAAGAGATGAGGAAACTGCAACGGACCATCGGAAACTCTATAACATTCAGAAAATGTACCATTCAGAAGGTTTGCATTCAATATTATATTAACTGATACGTTTTTTTCTTAAATAAAATTAGCCTTGGAGAATATGGTATAAAAACAGTGATTTGTCTCCTTTTGCAAATCAAGTTTTATTTTTACATTCAGCTTATGTTTACTTTTATAATCATATTCATCTGACCTTTGTTCTGCAAAAGTCTCCTGTAGCATACCAAATTGATTTATATGGCACATTGTAGTCTGTTCTGTGAGCTGTAGGAGTTTTTAGTAGGTAATCTGACATATTTTCAGCCTGGCTTTGATGTCGGTGACTCATATCCTTTTCAGTTCCAAATTTCTAGGAGAGACACATGTGTAACCCTGGCAAATCTTCATTCCAAACTTAGCCAGGCTTTGTGGGAGATGGGGACAAAATACAGTCCATGGAAAATATTTCTATTCTCCAATAAAAGTTATCTTAGGCTTTTTTGCCCAAAGCATTTATATGTACAGTGGTACCTCTCCTTACAAACTTAATTTGTTCCGTGACCAGGTTCTTAAGTAGAAAATTTTGTAAGAAGAAGCAATTTTTCCCATAAGAATCAATGTAAAAGCAAATAATGCGTGCGATTGGGGAAACCACAGGGAGGGTGGAGGCCCTGTTTTCCTCCCAGGAGATTCCTAGAGAGGCCCCACAGAGGCTTCTCCCTGCCTTTTCCAGTTACAGTTTTGGAGATTCAGGTTTATAAGTGGAAAATGATTCTTGAGAAGAGGCAAAAAACCCTTGAACACCTGGTTCTTATGTAGAAAAGTTTGTAATTAGAGCATAGTTCCCTCTAAGCTGAGCAGTGAGCAATCGCTCACTTAAAAATCATCATCAACTCAGAGTTTTCCAAACCTGCCAGAAGTCGAGAGGGAAAGAGTGAGAGGGAAGGAGAGAGAGAGAGAGGAAGAGAGGAAGAGAGAGAAACAGATAGAAAAAAGAGAGGAACGAAAAGAGAAAGAAAAAGAATGGGAGTAAGGAAGAGAGAAAGAAAATCAAAATCTAGTTTGAAACTAGCTCAACTATTTAAGTGGCATTTTGATATTGATAGAGTTGCCCTATTATGAGCTCACTGTTATAGACACACAGTACAGTATTTTATTTTGAAATTCTCTGAGGCAAAACAGGGTGGGTTTTTTATTCATTCATTCGTTTGTTTGTTTGTTTGTTTGTTTGTTTGTTTATTTACTTATTTATTTATTATTTCTGTGCCGCCCAGTCGCTCAGACACTATACTTTTCCGCCCCCCCCCCCCCAAAAAAAAAATTAGAGGGAACACTGAATTAGAGGCATTCGTAGGTAGAGGTACCACTGTATTAATATTAAACATACTAGTTTTTATTTATTTGTTTATTGTTAGAGTTGAAAGGGACCATGCAGGTCATCAAGTCCAACCCCCTGCCTGAGCAGGAAATCCTATAGCACCCCAACCAGATGGCAGTCCAATCTCCTCTTGAAAGTGTCCAGAGTTGGGGAGTTCACAACCTCCGCAGGCAGGCTGTTCCACTGGTTGATCGTTCTGACCGTCAAGAGGTTTTTCCTTGTTTCCAGGTTGAATCTCTCCTTGGTCACCTTCCAGCCGTTGTTCCTCGTCCAGCCTTCTGGTGCCCTGGAGAATAGAGTGACCCCCTCCTCTCTGTGGCAACCCCTCATATACCTGTATACTGCTATCATGTCCCCTCTGGCCCTCCTTTTCTCTAGGCTATCCATGCCCAATTCCTGCAATCTCTCTTCGTAATATGAAGGTTTCAAGTCCCCTAATCATTTTGGTTGCTCTTTTCTGCACCATCTCCAGAGTTTTAATGTCTCTTTTAAGGTGAGGTGGCCAGAACTGGATGCAGTACTTCAGATGTGGTCCGACCAGGGTGTAGTATGGTGGTATTGGAGTGTATCCCCCTGTTGATGCAGCTTAGGATTGTGTTTTCATAAATTTCTGGTGTAGTCTGCATATGATCTAAACCAGGGGTCCCCAATCTGAGATCCTTGGACTGGCACCAGTCCATGGCATACCAGAAACTGGGCCACACAAACAGGTGAAGCCAAAGCAGGGGGGATGGAGACAATAGACGAAAATGCATCCACTCTGGTCTGCAGAAAAATCTCTTTTCACAGAACCAGTCCTTAGTGCCCAAAAGGTTGGGAGCTGCTCATCTATACCACCTTCCTTTTTTTTCATCCCTGAAAAAAAGATAGAATCCAGAATATTAGATACCATGGTTCTTCTTGTAAATCTTTCTGTTCCTTTCCTTTCCTTTCTGTAGATATGTGCCCACCCCTCTGTTCTGTCAGGTTCTCTGGTAGAATCCTCCCGAAAATTCACAGGAACAAATTTCAGACACACACATGTTTGAAAATTCAAAACAATGTTCTTTATAACGAAAATCATACTAAGCGACCTTTGTACAAATTACCAGTTTGTTTGGAGACCAG